>NC_091455.1:132165954-132465954 GCF_027789765.1 Dendropsophus ebraccatus
ATGGGAACCTCCCAAAATTGCATTTTTCCAATTTTACCCTATAAATAACATTTTTGAGGTTCTGTTATATACTTTTTAGTGGATTGAAAGGCACCACTTAGTCCTGAAAAAAAACAAGCCCTTACATGGCCCTGCAGATGGAGAAATAAAAGCACTGTAACTCTTATAAGACGAGGAGGAAAAAATAAAGAAGCAAAAATGAAAATTGGCCTGGTCATTTATGCCATATTTGGCTGGGTCATGAAGGGGTTAAGTTTAAATGCAAGAAGAAGCAGGCAAAATTTAGCAAAAAGCTCTACACATGAACATTATTATGTATAGCCAATAGCTACAGAGCATAGAGTGTCAGAATTGAGCAGTAATAAGTAGTAACATGCAGTACTTGTTATTTGTTATTGCTTGATGTTTAAGAGATGTTCCATGAAAATGCCATAGTTAACCCTATGCCTGACTGTGCTGTAAAACAAAAAACACCTGCATACTTACCTCCCCAACTGGTCTGCGCTCCTGTGTTCTTTGTTCTTTTTATGATGCCCTGCTAACCCACTCTGTGACTGGAAAAACACAGGAGCTTAGAAGAAAGGACTGCTGCAGCACTGCAGGAGCTGATAAGGTTAACTACAGTGTTTTGAAGTAAAACCCCTTTAAAGGGGTATTTGCATCTTCTAATATTTCAAATTATTAAAAAATGGGAAACCATTCTGTTTGATGGGTAACCATCCTCGGGGACCCTTGCAGATCTTGAAAGTGGAGGGATGGAGGTTAATGGGGCTGTGCAGCAGTTCCTTGTACTTAAAGTGTAAGAATAAAGGAAAAACACTTTATTTTAAGCAGTGGAGAAATAAGAGTCTACAAACGTGCATTTGGGGGGACTAAACTTGGTTAAATGCCTATAGTAGCTCCGTTTCACAAATTATAAAAATGTTCCTGAAGTTTTACTGATTATGCCTTTATGGCTACATACTGCCTCACCAGCTAAAACCTTATTTTCTGCACTCCCAGGAAACTTTCAGTCACAAGAAATAAATCACAAATTAAAAAATGGGATTCTGTAAAAACAACGCAGTCATTTTCTATAAATTGTTTCATGGCATGTAACATGCTCCTCATATGGCTTTATAAAACAAATATTGCTGACTTTTTCTTGTTGTTGCTGTCTAGGGATTCATTTGATTACTCTGAAGCAATGTTGGCAAGTAACCTGTCTGTGTACCCGATAACAATTATTTATTGGGCCCTAAATGGGTCATGGGGAAGGTTACCACACAATATGACAACATATTACAGACATAAATTTTAAAGGCAATGTAATTAAGTACAATAAGAACACAATTTCTCCTGTCAAAATGCTTGTTCTGTAAAGACTTAAGGCCCTATTACACGAAACGATTTTTGGCCGTATTCGGATGATAATCGTGTTGTGTAATAGAAGGCAACGATCAGCCGACATGAACCATGTTGGCTGATCGTTGCAGTTGTTTGTCTTTCAACATATTGAAAGACAAAAGACTAATAGAGCAATGATCTGCTGCCGTCGCTCCAAGGAACAGGAGCGACGGCAGCAGACCACTTCTATCTGTTATGGGCTGCCAGGACAATCTAGCGATCACCCAGGCAGCCCCACCCCCACCCCCACGCAGCTCCCTGTGGCCCCCACTGTACTCACCCACTCGCAGACCCCGCGCACAATAGCGGCGGCAGCAAGCTGGAAATGAGGAGCAAACGAGTGCTAAAAGCTCCTCCAGTTGCCCCGTGTAAGAGGGCCTTTAACCACTTAAGGACCAGGCCTGAAATGGCTTCAAGGACAGAGACAAATTTTATGAATATGACTTATATCATTTTATTCATTATTAACTTCGGGATGCTTTTACCTATCCGGCTGATTCTGAGAATATTTTCTCGTGACATATGGTACTTTACATTTCTGGTAAATTGGAGTTGATACCTATAAGGAATCTTTATGAAAAAAAACAAAATTACATGAAAAAATGCATTTTTCCAACTTGGAAACTTTTCTGCTTATACAGAAAATGGTTATGCCACATAAATTAGCATTAGCAAAAAGTCTACTTTATGTTGGCAGCATTTATTAAACTATCTTTCATTTTTTTTAGACAATAGAAAGCTTAAAACATTAGCAGCAATTTTCCAAATTTTCAGTAAAATTTCAAAATCTGGTTTTCATTAGGGACTTGTTCAGGTTTAAGCTGCGTTCACACTACGTATATTTCAGTCAGTATATGTATATTTCAGTCAGTATATTTCAGTCAGTATTTCAACCAAAACCAGGAGTGGATTGAAAACACAGAAATGCTCTGTTCACACAATGTTGAAATTGAGTGGATGGCCGCCATTTAATGGCAAATATTTGCTGTTATTTTAAAACAATGGCTGATATATTGAAATAATGGCAGTTATTTACTGTTATATGGCAGCCATCCACTCAACTTCAACAGTGTGTGAACAGAGCCTTTCTGTGTTTTTAACCCCTTGCCTCTAAAGCCTGTTTTGGCCTTAATGTCCAGGCTCATTTTTCAAAATCTGACCTGTCTCACTTTATGCGCTTATAGCTCAGTGATGCTTTAACGTATGCTAGCGATTGTGAGACTGTTTTTTTCGTCACATATGACACTTTATATTAGTGGCAAAATTTGGTCACTACTTTGTGTGTTTTTTTTGTGAAAAACATCAAAATATCATGAAAAGTTTGAAAATTTAGCATTTTATAAACTTCTGAAAATCTCTGCTTCTAAAAAAGGAAGTCATAGCACATAAATTAGTCACTAAATCACATTACCAATATGTCCTCTTTATTCTGGCATAATTAAGGAAACATATTTTACTTTTTTAGGGTGTTATGGGGCTTAGAAATTTATTAGCAAATTATCACATTTTGTGAAAGTTTCCAAAACTTTTTTTAGGGACCAGTTCTTTTTTTAAATGGATTTAGAAGGCTTGTATACTGGAAACCCCTATAAGTGACCCCATTTTGGAAACTAGACACCTTAAAGAATTAATCTAGGGGTATAATGAACATTTTAACCATTTTAACCCTACAGGGTCTGGAGGAAAGTATTCACAATTAGGCCGGAAAAAAAATCGAAAATTTTAATTTTCAAATAATATATACATTTAGATTAAAGTTTCTCATTTTCAAAAGGAACATGAGAAAAAAAGCATGCCAAAATTTGTAACGCAGGTTCTCCTGAATACAACAGTACCCCATATGTGGGCGTAAACTACTGTATGGGCCCACAGCGGGGCTCAGAAGGGAAGGAGCGCCAATTAGCTTTTTTAATGCAGATTTAGCTGAAGAAGTTTCTGAGCGCCAGGAGCGTTTGCAGTGCCCCTGTAGTGTCCGCAGAATAGAATCCCTCCAAAAGTCACCCCATTTTGGAAAGTACACCCCTCAAAAAATTCATCTTGGGGTATGGTGACCATTTTGACCCCACAGGTATTAGAGGAAAGTATTTAAAATTAGACAGTAAAAATGAAAAACTTGAATTTTTCCAATAATATGTTCGTTTAGTTTGAAATTTCTCAATTTCACGAGGAACAAGAGAAAAAAAGTACCCCAAAATTTGTAACGCAGGTTCTCCTGAATACAACAGTACCCCATATGTGGGCATAAACCACTGTATGGGCACACAGCCGGGCTCAGAAGGAAAGGAGTGCCAATTAGCTTTTTTAATGAAGATTTTGCTGAAGAAGTTTCCGAGCACCGGGTGCGTTTGCAGCGCCCCTGTAGTGTCCGCAGAAGAGAAACCCCCCAAAAGTCACCCCATTTTGGAAAGTACACCCCTCAAAGAATTCATCTTGGGGTGTGGTGACCATTTTGACCCCACAGGTATTAGAGGAAAGTATTTAAAATTAGAAAGAAAAAATGAAAACTTGAATTTTTCCAATAACATGTTCGTTTAGTTGGAAATTTCTCAATTTCACAAGGAACATGAGAGAATCCGCACCCCAAAATTTGTAATGCAGGTTCTCCTGAGTACAACGGTACCACATATGTGGGCATAAACCACTGTATGGGCACACAGGAGGGCTAAGAAGGAAGGGAGCGCCAATTAGCATTTTCAGTTCAGATTTTGCTGAAGTAGTTTCTGAGCGCCAGGTGCGTTTGTAGTGCCCCTGTAGTGTCTGCAGAAGAGAACCCCCCAAAAGTCACCCCATTTTGAAAAAGTACATCCCTCAAAGAATACATCTTGGGGTGTGGTGACCATTTTGACCCCACAGGTATTAGAGGAAAGTATTCAAAATAAGACAGTAAAATTGAAAAACTAGAATTTTTCCAATAATATGTTCGTTTAGTTTAAAATTTCTTAATTTCACGAGGAATGGGAGAAAAAAAATACAGCAAAATTTGTAACGCAGGTTCTCCTGAGTACAACGGTACCCCATATGTGGGCATAAACCACTGTATGGGCACACAGCGAGGCTCAGAAGGAAGGGAGCGCCAATTTGCTGGAGCAAAACTGCAGCTAGTAATAGTTATTAGAATAGCGCAGTTACTAAAATACAATAAAAAATGAGATTACAGGTAATGTGGGGTGGTCACGGGCAACCTGGTGTGGTTATGGGCAACCTGGGGTGGTTATGGGCAACCTGCGGTGGTTACGGGCAACCTGCGGTGGTTACAGACAATCTGAGGTGGTAACGGGCAACGTCGGGTGGTAACGGGCAACGTGGGGAGGTTACGGATAAACTGAAGTGCTTATAGGTAATCTGGGATGGGTACCTGTAATTTGGGGTTGTTACAGGCAATCTGGCGTGGTTACGGGCAATCTGGAGAGGGTCACTGGCAATTTGGGGTGGTTAGAGGCAACGTGCGATGGTCGGAGGAAATGTGCGGTGGTCGGAGGAAACGTGCGGTGGTCGGAGGAAACGTGCGGTGGTCGGAGGCAACGTGCGGTGGTCGGAGGCAATGTGCGGTGGTCAGAGGCAATCTGGGGGGAATTACGTGTGATTAGGGGCAACATGGGGTGGTTACAGACAATCTGCGGTGGTTACGGGCAACATGGGGTGGTTACAGACAATCTGGGGTGGTTACGGAGAAACTGACTTGGGAACAAGGCTCTGGGAACAGGCGATCAGCGGTATATAGTATATACCGCCGATCGCCTGCTCCAGGACCACACGGGGGGGGGTCCCTGATCACTGCCCCATGCTCTCCGCTACCTCCGGTGGCTTTGATCATTTATTCATTTCCATCCCTGCGAACAAACATCGTTTGTTCGCAGGGATGGGGGCGGCCATCTTGGATGTGATGGCCGCCCGGGGAGGGGAGTGGGTTAGTGATCGCCCACTAGGGGGGCTGATCTGGGGTCTGGGGGATACATTTTCATCTCCCACCACCGTGGATTCACGGTGGGGGGAGATGAAAGCTGTCGGCGGCGCCGGTAATGCCCGGTATCGGCGGATCGCCGCTATAACGGTAATAGCGGTGATCCGCCGATATCGGGGGACGCGGGGAGGGGGGCCGGGGGACATATTGGTAGTGGCAGTGGGGGGAGGCAACGTTCTGCAGACTCCCCCCGCCGCCCGATCGGCGGGAGGCCATGAATCTTACCATAGACGCTGCGGTCGTATTGACAGCGGCGTTTATGGGGTTAACTGCCCGGGGGAGCGCGGCTCCCCCCGGGCAGAGGCAGCGGGAGGATGCTGTGTGACACAGTCTCCTCCCGCTGCCCGATCACCGTTAGGGACAGCGGGGGGAGGCAGGGAAGCCATGACGTTTGGGAAACATCATGTTGCGGGAACTACCTGCTTTACATGACGTTTCCCAAACATCATTTTGCGGCAAGGGGTTAATCCACTCGTGGTTTTGGTTGCAATATGAGGACTACAGTACTGACTGAAATACATACATAGTGTGAACCCAGCCTTGAAGTGTATTTGAGGGGACTGTATGTTAGAAAGCCCCACAAAGCACCCATTTCAGAAACTGCACCCCCCAAACTCTGCAAAAGCACATCCATAAAGTTTTTTTAACCCTTTAGGGGAGTCACAGAAATTGGAATTGGAATTTTGGAATATTGGAAAATTGGAATATGTAAATTTCTGTGCAGAGATTTTATTGTAATCAAAAATCTTTCATAATTGTAAACCTATTACCAGAGAAATGCACCCCAATATTTATTGCCCCGTTTCTGCAGTTTATAGAAATACCCCATATGTGGCCCTATTGTGCTATTTGACGCAACCACAAGCCTCAGATATAAAGAAGCGCCTAGTGAATTTCAACGCCTCTGTTAAATTTGGTCATTTTTGACCGTACCACTTCAGGCTATGTTCACAATATGTATATGTCCGGCCGTAGTTCGTATGCGGCCGGACATGTGCGGCTGAATCTACGGGCGTGGGAAAAATAGACATGCGGCCGGATTGCGAACATGCGGGCGAACCGTGAACATATGCCCGTAGTACAGTTATGCTTCCTAGCTTGTTTCGAAGCGATCTGAAACAGGTCATTTACTTGGAAATCTTCGCCCAGCCCAATAAAACACACAACCTTTTGGATCTAAAAATCAAGTTTAATTTGGCTGAAGTAAGTACTTCGTACGGGACCGCATTGAAATCCACTGCCGTGAGTTGGAACAGTTCCGGCCGCAAACAATGGTCTTGTTCATTTTTCACGGCGCCGTAGACGATCCGGCCATAGGCTCATACGTAGTGTGCATTGTGAGCCCGGAAATCGTATACTTCCAAACGTACGCATCAACCTCAAAACTACGGGCGTATATTTGCGGATCGCACTACGGCCGGAAATATACGTAGTGTTAACATAGCCTCAGGTTGGCAGAGACTCTGGGGTGCCAAAACATAAAAAACACCTCTAAAGGGACACCATTTAGAAAACTACACCCCTCAAGGAATGTAACAAGGGGTGCGGTGAGCATTTGGACCCCACAGGTGCTTCACAGATTTTCAGAACAAATTTTATTTTTTACACTAAAACATTCTTCTAGCCTTCAATTTTTACAAGGGGATAAAAGAAAAAAAAAAACAAACAAACATGTAGCGCAGTTCCTCCCAAGTTTGGAAATACCCGACATGAGGACAAAAAGTGCCAAGCGGGCGCAGGACGAGCCTCCAAAGGGAAGGAGTGCCAATTGGCCTTTGGAAGCTGAATTTACTGGAATGGATTTCAGGGACCATGTTACATTTACAAAGTCCTCGTGCTGCCAAGACACTGGAAACCCCCCACAAGTGACCCCATTCTGGAAACTACACCCCTCAAGGAATCTAACAATGGGTGCTGTGAGCATATGTACCCCACTGGTGACGGGCACAAATGTGGAACAATGTGACGTGAAGGGGAAAATTTTCATTTTTTCACTTTCAGGGCACAAATGTGCCCGTCATGAAGGGGTCCATATCCTCATTGCACCCCTTGTTAGATTCCTTGAGGGGTGTAGTTTCCGGAATGCGGTCACTTGTGGCTGGGTTTCACTGTCTTGGCAGCACAAGGGCTCTGTAAATGCGACATGGCGTTCATCATCCATTCTAGCCAAATCCAGCCTCCAAAATCCAAATGGCGCTCCTTCCCTTTGGAGGCTTGTCCACATGTGGGGTATTTACGGACTCAGGGGAAATTGCTCCACACATTTTGTGTTTATTTTCTCTTTTAACCCTTTGTGAAAATGAAAAATTAAAGGCTAGACCAACATTATAGTGTAAAAAATTTAATATTTCATTTTTACGCCACATTGTTCCACATTTGTGCCTGTCACCAGTGGGGTCCATATGCTCACTACACCCCTTGTTACATTCCCTGCGGGGTGTAGTTTCCATAATGGGGTCACTTATGGGGAGTTTCAACTGTCTTGGCAACACAGAGGCCTTTTAAATGCAACAAAGGCCCTCAAAATCCATTCCAGCCAAATCCAGCCTCCAAAAGACAAATGGCACTCCTTTCCTTTGGAGGCTTACCCTGCACCCGCATGGCGCTTTATGTTCACATGTGGGGTATTTTTGTACTCAGGGGAAATTGCTCTACAAATTTTAAGGTTTTTTTTTAACTTTAACCCCTTGTGAAAATGAAAAAATCAAGACAAGATCAATGATATATTATAAAAATTTAATTTTTTTTTACACTAAATGTTGGTCTAGCCTTGATTTTTTATATTTCCACAAGGGGTTAAAAAAGAAAATGAACACAAAACGTGTAGGGTAATTTCCCCTGAGTACAAAAATACCCCACATGTGGACATAATATGCCATATGGGCACAGGGCAAGCCACCAAAGGGACAGAGCGCCATTTAGAGGCTGGAATGGAGGATGGAGGCCATGTCGCAATTACAAAGCTCCTGTGCTGCCAGGATAGTAGAAAGCCCCCACAAGTGACCCCCATTCTGGAAACTATACCCCTCAAGGAATCTAACAAGGGGTGCAGTGAGCATATAGATCTCACTGGTGACTGGCACTTATGTAGAACATGTGAAATAAAAAAATACAATTTTTTTTTTATTTTCACGGCACAAATGTGCCCATCAACAGGAGGCCATATCCTAGCTGCACCCCTTGTTAGATTCCTTATGGGGTGTAATTTCCAGAATGGGGTCACTTTTGGGGGGGTTTCTACTGTCCTGGCAGTACAGAGGCTTTGTAATTGCATCAAGCCTCTAATGGGAATGGGGGCCATACCTATTTAGCTGGGGAAAAGGGACAATTTTTAATTTATTTGCGGGTATTAGGCCAATTATTAGTTCATAAGGAGTCCATCAAATTCAACCTCTGTTGATCCAGAGAAAGGCAAAAAACCCACGTGAGGCACACGACAGTAGCCTCATCACAGGGAAAAAACTCCTTCCCGACTCCATAATGGCAATCAGAATAATCCATGGATCAACATGACCCCTGAAATAGGAATAAGGGAAAGAATTTAGAAAATATAGAACTCCAATGACGTGTGGTACGCCTTGAAGCGATCCTGTATGCAGAGGCCGGGGTGATCAGGAACACTGGATCACTGGAAAATTGTGTCCTTCATCATCCCCCTGTTATGCCACACTCTGCACTTCTTCTGGGGTCTCCTCGACATCACCTGGAAATTTTGCCCTGGTACAATACGGGGTCCTTCATATCCAGAAGCGCTGGGTCCACTTCATGGCTGCTAAATATTAGGGCTTTATTACTGCTTCTGATATTTTCGGATCGTGCCAAAAGCTACAGTAGCTCGGGCAGCGAGGGACCGAAGAGGGGGTGCTGGTATAAAAGTTATCCCTGTACAGGTGAAAACCTTTATCCAGCAGTGGGAAGATCAGTACCCAAACGATCTTCCCACTAACTCGGAGGATGGGGGGGCATTCTAGGGGCTGGATTTGGGTGTCCCTTCCTTTATACACTCTAAGGGTACGTGCACACTGTGGAATAGCGACGGATAACCCTTTGCACATTCCGCAGCTGGCATCCGCCGGCGGACTGATGCAGGCGCGCGTCTCCGCTCGTGTCACACTCCATTTTATGCACAGGCGGATTCCGCCCTCCATCCAAAGAATGAACGTGTTCATTCTTTGGACGGACGACGGAAGCCGCCCGTGCCTAAATAAAGTCACAGGCGGAGACGCGCATCTGCATCAGTCCGCCGGTGGGTGCCAGCTGCGGAATGCACATAGGGTTATCTGTCACCATTCCGCAGTGTGCACGTACCCTAAATCTGTAAGTGTACCCTGAGGTACTCTCACAGAGTTGGTAGAATTTCTTGCCATACTGTGATCTCTTATTGGGAAGGTACTGGCGGAAAAGACGTGTCTGGGGTAGCATACACTACGCTACCCCCAGACATGTCACTGGAGGATGAGGATGAATGTAGGAAAAAAAGGATCCCCCCATTCATCCTCACTGGCTGTTTCTTTGTCGTAGGCATAATAGCGTATGCCTACGTTGCCAAAAACACCCTGGGGGCCATTTTATATGGGGATTGGTATATGGGGTATGTAAATGTATAGTGGTGTATTGTAAAACTTTATTTCATGTAATGTAGTGTAATGTAGTGTTTTTTACTTTTTTTTTACATTAGGAAAAAAAAAAACCTACGCCAATAAAAGGAGTTGCTGATAAATGCCGCATCAGTAGACAGTGGCGATAGGATACAGAAAAAAAACACCCTACGCCAAAAAGGAGGAGTTGCTGATTAGCAACGCACTCAGCTGCGGTAGGGTGCGTGAAAAAAAAAAGAAAAGGAAAAATCAGCCGCTGGGGGCAGTAGGACGCAAAATCCGGAAAAAGCCGAAGATAGACGACGCTGGAGCCGAAAAAAGCCGATGATTGCCGACGGGACCGGAGGAAGAAGCCGAAGACGACACCGGAAAGAAAAGGACGCCGCGGGACCTGGAAGACACCGATTCGGACACTGGGATCAGGTAAGTATCTGCCAATACCTGCTCTAAACACCTCAGCTACCTAGCTGAGGTGCCCAGAGCAGGTATTTTACTTTTTGGGGGACTTATATCGCCGTGTTTGCCTGGTCGGTCCCAGACGACCGATCGGGACGTGGCACCGTGGCCACCATTACTTTTAACAGTAATGGTGGTCGGTGCCATTCTCGGACAGCACCGACCGCCAATGCTTTCCGGGTCACCGGAAAGCTGAAGATTGCTGTTATTGGCTGATCTGAACTGATCAGCCAACAGCAGCAATCGTCAGCACGGGGGGTGTTAACCACCCCCCCTGCCGACAAGCTATGATGGCCTGCTATGATTTTTAGCAGCCATCCTTACCCGATCGGGTAAACAGCGGGTATCAATGTACGCCGGTTTGCCCAGTCTGCGGGGGCGTACAATTCCGCCCGCTGTCGTTAAGGGGTTAAAGAGGTTGTCCAACTATTTTTCTTATTGGAAAATTGAATCATTTGTTATCTGTAATCTAATAAAATCTATGCAGACATTGGGGGACATACATGCAGCTGTTATCCCAGGACCCCAACACTACAAAGCAACCTGGCTAACTTCTGTGCCCCCCCCCAATACACACACACAACATAGGTATCAGCTCCTGATCTTCTCCATGTCATGCTGCCCTTACTGCTGCAGTTTCTACTGGGCTCAGGTGTTAGCTCCTCCTGCAGGGGTGTGGTAAAGAAATGTGGATGCATAACCCCACCCACCTGATAACTCACTGTTCCCTTACTGGCAGGAACAGGAAACAGAAAAGGAACCTGACATCACAGGAAGTAAAGAAAACACAGAGTGGCCTGTGACCACAAGAAGTGCTCTAAATAACTAAAGTGTATATAGAACATACAACACCCACAGGGGTCAATGCAATACTAATTTGTTGAAAAAAATCATGGACAACCCCTTTAATAGAAAAATGCATGCTTCAGTGTGATATACACTAGGCAATACATCTTTAAGTATGTAACTGCAAATCCAATCACATTTACAGCACACTGAGAAGCAATAATGTGCCGAACTTACAGGAGTAATAAGGTCTAACACCCTTTGTTACTTGTTCAAGAATGTCAACAGCATGTGATGTGCAGAATCCAGAAAGAATGTGATCTAAAGAAAAGTATCAGTGATCGTTTATCCCTTTCATCTGTCTACTAAGTCCACATTGTAAAATATTTCTGTAACATTATTCAAAGACAAAATGCTAGTTTCCTCCTTGCAGACTAATTATATAGGAATAATGGATTTCCATGCATTTATCTTAATAAAGACAGGGCTGACATCAGGAATTTCGGGGCCCCATACCGCCGAAGTGTCTGGGCCCCTCCACATTAACAAAAAATATGGAACGCATCTTTGGCTGATGTCTTAGACTATGTTCACATTACTTATATGTCCGGCCGGGATTTACGCAAGTTGCGGCCGGCTACGTACGGTCCGCAAACTTACGCCCGTAAGCTACGTACGCTTCCCGAGCGGCGTACGTAGCGATCTTGCGATGCCCTGGCCCCTAGGGGCCACTCCGCAGTATAGATGGTGCTAACAGGCAGGAACCGGGGTAGCTGTAGGATATAGGGTTGTCACGGTGTAGGCACGAGGGTGATACAGCTGGAAACCGGGCTCCTGACCCTGCGGGAATACTGGGCATGCGATTCTTCGTTGTCCTTAGTCAGGGCACCAATTATCACACCAATGCCAAGGTTTAGAAACAACGGTAGTTGTATATTTATTGTAACGGTGGTAACTAGTAGCAACAGTCTCTCCGGATGCAACCGGGAATAAGGCAATCTTGAATAAAGCAGAGTAATGGGTGATGCTGCAATAGGCTGTCAGAGTAGCGTGCTGAATGATGGGAGTAGTAGTGAAACTGAAGTAGAGATGCTGGGTGGAATGAGACTTGAATGAAATACTTGCTGTTGATGATTTGAGAAGATGATGATGAGAGGAACTGAAGAATGACTGAAGAATCGACACCCAGATGAGAATCTTGAGACTTGAGACAGGAACACAGCCAGCGGACTGGAGCAGCAGAGCACACGCAGGCCTCTCTCTTAGCAGGGAGAGAGGACAAACACACAACCTATTCCCTATGGGATAGGAGATAGACTGAGGTAGCACAGGAAGTCACATGGTAACCCCAGCCAAAAGCTCGATGACCATTGGTGTTACCATGGAAGCAGGGCACAGTCACGTGACATCCAGCCATTGCATCATCACACCATTAAGCATATACAGAAAAATATACATGAGAAGTACCATACTTGAACACTGGGAGGCGACATAATACCATTAGGCACTGATACCTGAATATACATGCAATAAATGAATGAAATAGCAGACCTGAAAACAGCAGGGGTGACACAATACACGCAGTTTGCAGTGGACCATAGCTTTCCAGAACAGAACTAATTATAATAAAAGTGTGAGCATAAGAAGGGCTGTTCTGGGACACTGCAATCTGACAGCGGTATTTTACTTGGATATCTTTGGCTAGCCCCGAACACCCAACAGAACCTTTTGGATCAGCAAATCAAAGTGTAAAAAAGAAGAAATCACCACTCCGTACGGGACCACATGTTACGCTACGGGCGTAAGTTACAGCATTACCGTCCCGAAACAATGGTCTGGTTCATTTTTTACGGCGCTACATACGATTCGGGCGTAAGTTGTTACGTGATGTGAACTGTGCAGCCGTAGATCGTATACGCAAACTATGTAAATCTCCGGCCGCTTATTGACGGAGCACGCTACGGCTGGAAACTTACGTAGTGTGAACCTAGCCTTAGCCTGCAGACACAGCCACCTCTGGAAGATAGGGTTGCTTTGGATACATCCCACACCATCCCACACCAGCTCCATGCAGGAGCAATATTAGCAATAAAAACGCGGGAACCCAATCTCCCAGCAGCATCTGCATCGGCAAGCAACACATCAATTTTTGTGACAGTTACGTTCAAAAGCCGAGCCCTCGACTTTTTTTTTTTTTTTTTTTTGGGGTGGGGGTGGCAGGAGTGACAATAATTGTAGGTGTGTGGCCACCTTATAGTGTGCAGACTTATACTGTACAAACACACGTACTGGATTCACAGCAGATTTCTCGCTGCGAATTAGCAGCAAAATTCACTGTGGATCCCAAGCCTGTTAGTTTCTATAAGAAGACATATTCGCAGTGGGAGTGACATCCTGCTGCAAGTATGTAAGTGACAGCCCCGTTAACCCTCCGTCAGCCGGAGAATACATTACGGAATTACGCGCTCCTGCTCTGTACGCGCTGAAGAATGAACATGTTCATTCTTCAGCGCGGACAGGGCAGGAGCGCGCGCCTCCCATAGACTCCCATTATGAGCGGGAGGCTAACGGCATTCCGCGGCGGACGACTCCGTCGCGGAATTCCGCTACCTTTCCTCAGTGGGAACGGGGGAACTTAATGTCAGTTAATATTATGAACTTGTTACAATATAGTAAGATGTAGACCCTTGCCATTATACCTGTAAATATTAGGACACAGGTGGACAGCATCCCTTACCAATGCTTTCTATAACTAATTGCCTATTTTACTGTGATATAACACATGGTATTAATAGTCTTAGTTTAATGAGCATTTTAATGAGAACATGCTTTTCAGCTGGTTTAGTCCCTTGGTGCTTTTACTGTATTTAAAATGAATATTTATGGACTGTGTTGACAGATTAGCTAACAAAATTATATAAACTGCTTGGCTTGTTGACTATACATGATCAGAGGATGTTCTCAGTATCCCCAAAAAGTTAAGGTTTAAAAAAAAAGAACCTCAATGCAGTCACAATGAAGAAGGAAGTGGAGAGACCACAGTTCCTCAGAGTATGCAGTAATGTAATCCACATTATCTGATCCAGAAACTATGTTCTGCGTATTAGTTCAGTTATTTAACACAAAGATAAACTATCTGTCAGGAACTTACCTGGCCACACTCCTGCAGCGCTTATACCCCCTTCCACATGGTAAGGGAGGTGTCAGTCTGTGGCTATGGCTGCTTATCATTATCACAGCCAAACACTATCCAGGGGCGACCCGCCATCCTATCAGGGACTCTGGAGAGCTGAGCCAATCACAGCTGGAGGGAGATTTACACAACTAATCCCAGTAGCTGCCCGTGTTTATGAGCTGCTTTTTCATTACTGGCGTTTTTCCTGTGTATCTTCTACATTTCCAGTTTGGCTTGGTTCTCGGACTAGGTCGCCGGATTCCAATTTTTTTCCTTAATACTGTCTGTTTTTGACCTCTGCCTGTTTTCTGGTATTGACTCTGCTTCTGACTTTGTTTTTGGTTCTGCTATCTTTGCCCCTTTCTTTTTCGATTTGCCTTATTTAGAGCTTATGGTCCTTTTACACGGAGCGATAATTCGCCCAATCGATGGTTTGAAAACAATTTTGAAGTAAAGATGTGTTTTTTATAACGATCAGCGTTTAGATAGAACGATAGATTGTTTAAAAAAATCGTTATTGCAATAGTTTTAAGATCGCTTAAGCCCATCTCACACGTAGGGTAAATCATTGAAAGACTGTTTACACGAAGCGATCTGCGAATTTTTTGTGAACGACCAACGACTATTTAAGAACTTGTTGAAAGATCAAAATGAACAATTTCTCGCTCGCCGTTTGATTGCTTGCTGTGTTTATACGACCCGATTATCGCTCAAAGGCGATCGTTATCACGAAAATTCGAACGATAATCGTTCCGTGTAAAAGCACCATTAGTAGTTTATCCATACCCGGCTGGTTATTTGACACCGACTGTGGATATTCGATACACCTGATCTGCCCTGCACCTACTCAGAGTAGGGAATGTCGCTCAGTTGGGGGCTGCCACCTATGGCTGATTGTCCAAGTAGGCAGCAAGACATTAGCAAAACTTATGCAAATAGCACAACCAATATAGCGCTCGTGTTTTTCTTTTTTTTTTTTAAGCAGTGACCTAATTGATTGTACAGTGATCCCTTAACATACGATATTAATTGGTTCCAGGACGACCATTGTAGGTTGAAACCATTGTGTGTTGAAACCAAAACTCTATGGAAAACTGGTAAATGGTTCTAAATTCCCCAAAATTAGGAAAAATTTTAATTTTAAGGAAAAAAACAGATAACTAATATGGATACAGTAAATCCTTACATAGAATAGTCAAAAAGAGCTACAAGAGACTCTAAATTTCTTTTTATGTAGAGGACTGGAGCATTTTCAGGTGCTGTACAGATCACTAAGGGGCCCAGAAAAATAAAATGAAGCCACCCTCACCTGAGGTGCAGCTCATCCTGGCACAGGTAAAGAGCAGTACAGGACATGTAGTATCACACTGTACTGTAGAGAGGAGATACCACACAGCCAAGCAGTGCATGCACTTCACTAAAGGCCCTATTCCACTGGCCGACTAAGAAGAGCAAACGAGCACTATTAGCGCTCGTTTGCTCCTCGTTCACCGCTCGCTGCCGCCGCTATTCCCCGCAGCAGCAGCAAGCGGGTGAGTACAGGGGAGCTGGGGGGGGGGGCTGCCCGGGTGATGGCTAGATCGTCCGGACAGCCCATAGCATATAGCATCGGTCTGATGCTGCCGCTCCTATTCCACGGTGCGACGGCAGCTGATCGTTGCTGTATGAGTCGTTTGTCTTTCAACATGTCTTCAAACTTTTCCAACTTGCCTTCTTCCACGGGACGGTTGAGCCATGAGCCATGACGGCTGATATCGCCTGAATACGGGCGATAATCATTCCATGGAATAGGGCCTTAATACTGGGATTTTACTAGTAAAATGGCCACTTTCATTGGTTGATCAGCTAGTTTTTTTACATGTTCCGCAGATCTGGACCGTCTGTAGCATTGTATGTTAAGTCTGGTCTCAAGTTACAATGGTCCAGAAAGGAACATTGTGTGTTAAAAATATTGTATCTTGAGGCCATTTTAAATTGAGGGATTACTATAATTAATTCCTGGGGGGGGTTTTAGTAATATTTTGCTAGTCATCACTGTCTTTCCATTGTTTCTGTCTGTAATGAGGTTGGCCAACAGGATAAGGCTAGGTTCACACTGATTTTTTTGCAATTTGTTTTTTTCATCTATTTTTTCATTGACTTCCATTGTAAAAAAAACGGATCAAAACGGATCAAAACGGATCCGTTTTTTTTTGACAGACACAGAAAAGTAGCTGACACTACTTTTGTGTCTGTCAAAAAAAACGGATCTGTTTTTTTTACAATGGAAGTCAAAGGAAAAACGGATCAAAACGGATGCACATAAACCAGTGAACCCAGCCTTACTGTCTTCTAGGTACAGTAGGTCAGGTACATAACTGCAGGAACTCATAAAAACAACTACAGCTATAGATACTGCATGACACTGGTATCAGATAGCTTTAATTTGCTGCTGAAATGATGTAAATAACAGAATATGTTTAAAAACATTAATAAAACATAAATCCTATGCCTTCCCAGGGGGGCACATCTGTAACTTTGGTGGGTGAGCTCATGAATGATGGTGAACAGCAGTCGGTGAGCTGGAGAGAAACAGATACAGATAGGTGTATATAACTGGTCTGTGTGAACTGAGAACTAAAGTTGAAGTCAGCTTTTTTTCTGGTCCAATGTTACATCACTATATCTTTTTACATTCTTTTTATGCCCAATGCACACAGTGTATTAAATAAAGGGCGGTGTTTGCGTGGATGGCAAAATAATGATAATGACCATTATTCGCAGGTGCCTTTTGCCAACAAAAAACATTATTTTTTAGTTTAGTTTAGTTAACTATTAAATTCAATGGACTTTTTAATTAAAAACAAAGCCCAAACTGCAAAATGACGGATTTCATTTTAAAAAATAATAATTGGAAAGAAAAGTCATCATGTGAACATAGCCATAGCCTTTGGGGGACATTTATGAAGACAGGTGTACTCGTATGCCAGTCTTAAATTAGGCCCAACCCCCCGATTGCCCCACCTGACCTGCACCTGAAATACGGAGGGCACAAAAATCTACACCTGCTCCTGTGCAGGTGTAAATTTCCGCCATTTAGCCTGGAGTATGCGTGAATCATGGTAAATCAGGTGTGGAAGGAGGCCAAACCTCCTCCCCACCTTGCCGCTTCCCCCTGCCTGCCAATTGGGTAAGCGGGGAATACAGCAGGCGTACACCTGGGAGAAGGGGCGATTCTGTGCTTTCTCCCCGGCCCGCAGCCCACATTTGAGTGTACATCTCTAGAATGCGAAAAAGCTGCAAATCAAGAAAATTGTATTTAGATTTGTAGTAGTACTGCAAATTACCCAACAGTCCTCTACAGTTTATGGAGGGGTAGTGTGTCTGTGTGACAACTGCTTTGTTTGCCACTATGGGACTGACAGAGACGGCACTTGGCTGCAGAAGCCTAATTTATCATCTTTATTTTTTTTTAAATGGTGTAAATCAATGACATAAATGTAGACGCATTGCAGGCATTGAAAGCAATTTAAACAGTTCTAAATACAACACATTTATTAAGAGGTGGACATACAGAAATTGGGCACAAGTGTTGACACCTACCATTCTCTAATTTCCTGTCATATGACCCCCACACCAAAACCCAATCCATTGCCTATTCCTGTTCTTTTGTTTCCCTTTCAGATAAAGCCTGCATCTCCATCCCGAGAGGTCAAAGTATTTCTGGATGTCAATTGGAACAGTTATTATACGCAGTGCTAACATAAGGGTCAAACTTTTAGAACCCAAATCAGCAGAACATACTCTGTGCCACCTAAGAGATTTCTCTGTTGAATGAAAAGTCCGCTCCGAGTATGTAAACCAAGTCAAACTGACCGTACCAGGAATCGCACCAGATTTCGCTGCGGAACTCACAGCGTGACATCCACTGCGATTCCAGTATGTGTGAAAATGGTCTTAGACTGGCTTTACACTGCCTTAAAATCTTCAAAAAACACCAATAAAAACGCCATAGTGCTATTTTTTGCAAAACCGCCTGCAGCCAGTTAGCTGAAGGTCGATGGAAGTTTATGATATGCCTTTCACACATGGCTTTTTTTGGTGTGGCGTTTTCCTCTCCTCTATGGCATTTTTGAGGCTCTGTGGCAGTTATTCCACAACACAGCATGCTGAGGGTGTGGCGTTCTATTTGCAAACTGTTTTGAAATAAGGTCTATTCACTTCAATGGAACTGAGCAGCAAAACTCTGCTCAAGCTGGAGACAAGAGTGGGGCTGTCTCTGGAAGAAAGTGGCCATGTTTTTGTAGTGCTGGATAACCCCTTTAATTACCAGCCAAAAACACTGAATGTCCCATTTTTTTTTTTTAATCCCATTAGGTAAAATGATGGAAACAAGTGGAAAGCCTGATGAACCCTATTACAGTCAATCGGGTCTACCAGGTTCCATTATTTTTGTCTCCATTGGTGTCTATTTGCCAGTGCTGAGGGGCAACTGTGAGAAAGAAGTGTGGGAATGTTGCTGGTGATAAGGCAGCAGTTGTATTATAGTAAATCTATATACAGCAACTATAGGGCAATGTGTGACCCTGCTCCAGCCTGTGCCCAGGTGTGGCCATGAGGTGCAGCCATAGGCTGAGCCCTGAGGGACCTCCTGTGTGCGGCTATGTCAGTGTGTACCAGCAGCTAGTGACAGTATGGGCTGTGCTAGAGCCTCATCACAGGCAGACGGTACAGTAAGCGTGTCTCTCTGACAGGAGTAGGCACTGAATGTCTGGCACAGCCCCCTTGTCGGTCTCTCTTCCCAGTCCCTCTGTCCTAGTGACTGGCCGGCAGCTGGCACCTCGGTGACCTCTAGTAGCCGGGCACCGCCGTCACTCCAGCCCGCCTGGTGAACCCTGGGAGCGGCGCAGTGCGCACACACCAGGGCTGCCCGCCCGCCCGCCCGCCTGGGATCCGCTCTATCCGCACTGGTTATCAGCAGCCGAGCCTGCAGGAGTCTACCGCAACCCGCCATCCGAGCCGCCGCCACCGCCGCTGCTGCAGTCACCGAGCCCGCCCGAGCCACACTGGCACACAGGTACCATCTTGTCTGCATGTGGGTGTGGGCACTGCCGGGAGGGCACAGATGTGAGGAGGGGGCTGATTCCTCCTGGAGTTGTGATGGGGAGGCACAAGGGCATCCACAGAGTCCACAGAGACGTGCCCGGAGACGTGCCCAGTGTACCCGAAGTTATTGTGCTGGAAGTTGTCAGCAGCATCAGCTTATTACTATACTAAATACGTGTATACATGGGCAAAGACATGCATTCATTCAGAGCAGGAGAGAGATGCTCTGCATGTGGCATATGGTGGCAGCATGCAGCAGCCATGTACTCTCCCTATGTCATAAGTGCACAGTGTGATGTCATCCAGCTGTGGGGGGGAGGGAGTGCAGCCTCTGACGTCATTACACAGAAACCCCCATGGATGGACCTGGCTTATGGGGAGCAGGTAGACACCAGGCAGTGGATGGACTGAGAAAGAAGTCCTTTCTAAGATTAAACTGTAAGATATATATATTTGAACCTCCATTATCTATCTATAGTATTTATATACATTACACAGCGATATCCTATTTTATATGCAAGAATGACAAATATTATCAATTTGTTTACATATTTATATTATATACTGTATACATACATTCATATCTACATTTTGCACCTTTCCACCTACATGTATTCTAATGTACACATGATTACAGTTAATAAGATGTCAGGTGTGTCATTCGGGGAGGGGCATTCTCAATACCTACAGATGCCCCTTCATTCTTTAGCTTACCTACAAGCCACAATTCTAGTAACACTGGCACAATAAAAATGAATATACCAATGACAGTCTATAGGTTCGTCAGTCCACATTGTCATTCTTTAGGCCAGATCTTTTATTCATGTAAT
This sequence comes from Dendropsophus ebraccatus, assembly GCF_027789765.1. NCBI lineage: Eukaryota > Metazoa > Chordata > Amphibia > Anura > Hylidae > Dendropsophus > Dendropsophus ebraccatus. Next base: position 132,186,232 of record NC_091455.1, read on the forward strand.
TCTACATTATTAGAACACTCGATTTTTTTAGGAGAAGATTCACCTGTTTATCACTGGTCAGCTCAAGGTGACAAAGCAGTGGCCTTTTATAAGGGAAAACTTGTCCTTTCTATGGGAAAATATATTTGATGTAATCCAAGGTCACTATGTACCTTACATGACACCTATATACCTTATCAGTGACCCTCTTGAACATGCTCACATACTCTTTTCTCTTGTGATTACTGATACCAGTATTTGACCTAAGTCGGCAGACCCCATCACATTACCTTCCACTATTTTAGAGACTAGGTAACATGATGAGGGCTTTTATGTGAAGAGGCAAGGCATGTAGCAGCTAGGTGCATTCTATATTCATTACATGGGTCCACATGATTAGAAAACTTCTTGGTGTGGAAGGAAGACTGAAGACCCAAGGATTTCATGTTTAGTGACATGAACCTACAGTGTTTTAGGTTCTCTAGGTTCTTTACGTTCCAAACTTGCCAATACGGTTATAATAGAATTTATATTGCCTTCTATAAATCATGGATGCATATGGAAACTTTAGGAGGTGTTCAGACTGCCGTTTTCTGTCAGGTTAATAACACAGAAACTGATTTCATAATCCGTTTCACTTGTAATAAAACTTTTTTTATTTTAATGGGAATAGGTGAACTTGATGAAAAAGAAGCAGCATGTCATGTGGTTTTACTCTGAAGCTTCCATTAAAATCAGTGTGAGCTGCTGAATGCAGCATAGTGAATGGATGATGAACATGGATGACGTTGATGGAGGTGCACTGTTTATACTTTTTATTACAAACTTAGAGAGTTGGTTTCCACCCTAGTAAACTGGTGACCACTATGCAACATGGCCTTTCTGTATGGCAATGAATGAATGTGCTACTGTACATTTGGGACCACTGTGCTATGGCAAAGAGTGTTTCTATACTTTGCTAGACTAAGCTCCATGCGTACGACTGACTGTAAGGTATCAGCTGCTAGTCTTGTACTATTGTTTCATGTGTAAGGATAATTTGGGAACCATTACACCCGTTTACTAGAGTTCCGGATCTGTGATAAGCTCCTAGAATTTGTTACAATTCATGTCAGGCATTGTGCATTATATGGTAGTAACTAATAACGCTTTACTGTATTCCTTAAATATAAATCTTCATATAGGAGAATAAACCATTGAATCATTTCTTTACCTTTCTGAAAGTATGACAATGGTGGTATACTGTATAAGTTGGTGAATACTGGGGAATTGTAAAAACTAAATATGCAGGGTTTTTTGGGGGGTGGTGAGTGGGGAGCAAAGACAGAGGCTTGTGATTACTTTATATAAAAAGGAGTACAATCCATGTTACAGTCAGTGTATAGGTAATTGAAAGGTGTACTCCTATTCATATTAGTGCATGCTTGCAAATAATGCAGTGCTGTCTTCTATCCTGGTGGAGCACATAAAGACTGCCTTACCATTTAGATGTGACCTCAGGATGTCTATTTTAGGCTAAATGTACACTGCATCATTGTATTATGTGTAAGATACAATGGCCTTAAGTTACAATATTTTCAACATACTGTACAGTACAATGGTGTTTTCTGGACAATTGTAATCTGACCCATACTCAACCCACAATGCCACAGACTGTCCAGATATAGAGTATGGCACATGTGAATGGCTAGATGATATAACCAGATGGGGCATTTCATTAATAAAGCACCTATATTAGCGAAGTGTGTGCATTGGTTGGCCCTCTAGTATTGCCTCTCTACAGTACAGAACCATACCACATGTCCTATTCTGTTTTTCACCTGCATCAAGATAAGTTGACCCTTTGTACACTAGATGAAAGCAGCAGAAAGGGTTTTACAGCTTCTCACAGTCTTTTTTTTTTTTAAAGGGAAACTGTCAGCAGGTTTTTACAAACAAACCTGCTGATAGCTCCCTGCAGCCGCCTACCTCATCTTTCAGGTGCTTGTCCCCCCAGTGGACCGTTTGGCTTGCTTGCAGCTTCCTTTGGTCATGTCTACCTAAAAGCTGGCCTGCTTCTTTTCCCTGTAGGTCCTGCCATTTTGGTGCAGTTTGAAGAAGAGTAAAGATGCTAATGTGCTTGTAGGAGCATCCCCCTCGGCCTGCCCCGGCGCCTCCTTCAGTGTTGCGTTCCCTATGCATATTCATGCATGCACAATCAGGCCAGTCAGGAAGCATGTTTCTGACAAGCCTGCATACATAAATCCACATAAGGACCGCATCACTAAAGGAGGCGCCAGGGCAGGCCGTGGGGGATGCTCTTACAACCACATTAGCATCTTTACTCTTCTTCAAACTGCACCAAAATGGTGGGGAAAGCAAAGGAAGAAAAGCCACATACACAGCAGGTATGCTGCTGCAAAGGGATATCAGCAGGTTCATTTGTATGAATCTGCTGGTAGTTCCCCTCTAAATGTTATATGTAAAGCCCCTATTACACAGGGCGACTGTGAGGAGCAAACAAGCACTATCAGCGCTCGTTTGCTCCTCATTCTCCGGTCGCTGTTGGCGCCACTACAAGCGGCAGCGAGGAGCTGTGGGGGGCTGCCCGGGTAATCAGTCCATAGCATACAGCAGCGGTCTGCTACCGCCGCCCCTATTCCACAGAACAATGTCGAAAGACAAATGTTACATGGAAAGATTATCGGCCGTAACAGAATATGGCCAATAATCGTTCCTTGTAATAGAGCCTTAAGGGCTTGCTTCATCTATGTTAGTTATACTCCTATTTTTGGTTTATCTTAAATTTCTGTTGTCTTTGGAGCTTCAGAACCAATTACTAGATTCCATAGACTTCTATTTTGAAGATACAATATTTTTAACTTACATTGGTCTTTCTGGAACCAATTCCTATTGTAACTTAAGGGACCAATGTGTATACTGTATATGTATAATATATAATCTTACACAGTGGCATCCACTTTCATAGCAACATACTTAGTAAAGTGGAAGAAAAAGTTCTTCTCATTCAACTTATTTTCTGCAGTGTTTATCCTGAAGAAGAAGAAAAAACCCTTCAGGGAGAAATCTTTTAACAAAGGCTGTATTCAATATACAATGCTTTATTCAGAAATCATCAATATATCATGCTTTATTAACAAATCTGACATTTTTATAGAGTTTTTAGAACTGCTAGTCAGTTTAGTTTAGTGGAGAGTTACTTAGCATGTAAATCCAAATCTGAATTGAGAGTTCCTGGGACACTTTTTATGTCAGGCATATAATAGTCCTTAGGGTATATGCGTATGTTCATAGCCTGCATGATCCTTGAAGCATCCTGGAAACTGTAAGACATTTGTACTATAGTTCAGTCATTTCTGAAAATTGTGTCCCTCTGGTCCTGGCATCAGAATGTGCTTGTAAGCTTTATGAGAGAAAAGTGTCACTGTACTGAAGACTAATGTGTATAGATCTGATGGTAATGAAGCATAGTGAAAAGGCATTATAGATAACTACCTACATAGATACATACATAGAAAAATGTACCCCTTCTCTCTTAGTATCACGTCCCATGATGTACCTCTTACATCATGGCAGCGCAAGGTTCAGAGAAGAGTAGTGCCGGGACCCCGCTCTGAACAGCGCCACTGCTGTCTGCTATTAGCAGCCTGAGAGCGCCTCTATTAGCCAACGTGGTCCTGTCAGCGCATCGGCTAATTAGCATTTAAATGCTGTGAATGGTACATCCCTGGTGTCTAGTGGGTTAGAGCCCCCCCCCCCCCCCCATGGGGGAGATTAATTCTTCTGCCCGGGCCGGGCATCAGCGCCGCACTGACACTGATCCCGACATGGCACTACATAGCTCTAGGCTGCAGCAGCCCAAAGCAATGTATCACTGGTCTCATTCATCAGTGCTGTATATACTGTGTGTGTGTATATATATATATATATATATATATATATATAGCATTGATATCTATGGACCTCCCTTTTCCCATTTTATGAATTAAAATAAATAAATAATCTCATCAAATGCAGAACAAATTGTAATAAACAGTGATCAAAAAGTCTTATATACGCAAACGAGCTACTGATAGAAAGTACAGATCATGGTGAAAAAAAATGACACCTCACACAGCCCCATAGACCAAAAAATTAAAGCACTATAAGGATGGGAATAGAGCAATTTTTAAACTAAGTTAGTTTTTAAAAAAAAAGGTTTTAATTTTTTAAAAGCTTTCAAATAAAATAAAAGTTACACAGGTTACATATCGTTGTAATCGTACCGACTTGTGGAACATAGATAACATGTCAGTTTTACCATAGGGAAAATGGCATAAACATGAAACTCCCTGAAATGAAAATATATTCCTTTTTTTTTTTTTTTTCAATTTGACAGCGCAGATGATTTTTTTTCCGATTTCGCAGCATATTTTGTGGGAAAATTTAGTCTGTCATTGCAAGCGCTTTAAACATAAAGAGGTAAAAGCAAAAGTGCAAAAAACAAAAATTGGCTTTGTCCTTAAGGGGTTAAAATAGGTTTGGGATTACTTTATGTAGGCAGGCAAGTGGCTTCTCTTCATAGCTTGCTGGCTCAACTATTGCTACTGTATAACTGAACAGATCATGTTTCATCAGCCATCATAAACATCTAGTATAAATGAGCATGGTTCTTATCCATACATGGATTCAAATAGGAGCAGGACAGGAAATGTATTGTTACATTATTAGCACTTTGTCCATTTAGGAGTCTATCGATATCTGTGATGGGTCTTATTGTTCAGTGACAGTTAAACTAGTTCCTGAAAAAGATAAATTCTACAGTATAATGTCTATTTCTGTTAATAACATCAATACGTTTATTAGTTTTCGTTCATTGCAATATGTCAGAAAATGAGCAAAATAGACTACTACTGTGATCGTTCCTAAAGTTCTTTGTTAACATTTGGGGATAGTTCACGTCACATTTTTTTTACAGATTTTGTCTGGAAAATAAACAAAGCACTGTACACCTCTTTAGGGGCTTATTGTCTGGCTGGTATACAGTAAAGGCCCTATTACACGGAACCATTATCGTCCGATATCGGCAGTTACGGCCGATAATGGTTCCATGTAATAGAAGGCAACGATCAGCCGACATGAGCAATCTCAGCAGATCGTTGCAGTCGTTTGTCTTTCAACATACAGACCAATACTATATGCTATGGGCTGCCCAGACAATCTAGCAATCACCCGGGCAGCCCCCCCGCAGCTCCCTGTACCCCCCCCTCCCCAGACTCACCCGCTCGCTGCCATTTGCTCCTTTAGTCACCCCGTGTAATAAGGGCTTAGGTTGGTACACCAACTATATTAGCCCATGAATCATGGATGCCAACATAAGACATTGGTCACCAGCTTCTTCCTGACAAAGGGTCCTATTAGACTAAGCGATTTTTAACAAATAATGATAAATGATCGCAAACAGGATTGTTAATCATTATTACAGGGAAGGAATGCGGGATTACAGCAAACAATTAGTGAACGATTAACAATGATTTTGGTGTCACCACCAAATGAATGATGAGCGATTTCTTGTTCGTCGTTTGATCGTTGCCTGTATTACACAAAAGGATTATCATTTAAATTCAAAACAATTTAACAATAATGATAATCACCCCATGTAATAGGACCCTTACTTGTTTAACAGGTGTCATAACTTGTTTTCATGTTTTTTTTTTTATATATACAGTATAAATAAATAAATATATATATATATATATATATATATATATACATTTTTTTTACTTTTCTCTGGATCAACACTATAGGGTATTAGACAGAACCATAGGGTATTAGACAGAACCATGGGAAAGATTTATCAAGCTGTCTTAGTAAGCTGTAAGCTGTAATAGCTGTAATAGTAAGATTCTCTATGGACGACACAGAGAATCCTACCATTAGACAGCTTGATAAATTGCCTCCCTATGTCACTATTGTATATTTTATAGCCCATGGTTTTTGGATCTGTTACATGGTTGCCTAGCTGTGGCATCTGTCGCCCATCGACCATAATGTCATATATTTATTTTATTAATTTATTTCTTTTGTGTCATTATATTCTACAGAGCTGTAAAAAGATATAGCATTCCTGTTGGAGCTCCCAGTCTAACTTTAGTAAGTTTTTTGAGTATTAAAGGAAACTAGGGTACCCAGAGGAAACCCATAAGTCTATGGGTCATGGATGTCGCTGTGAGACATCTGAGCTTCAGTTGTTGTGCATGGTGGTAGTTCTCCTGTTTAGGCTATGTTCACACGGCGTACGAGACCGGCCGTTCTGTGACCCGGCTGGGTCACGGAACGGCCGGTCTCTGAAAAGATCATCCCGGCCAGTACTGCAGTATCAGCCAGATGATCTTTCCGGCCGCAGTGTTTTGATGGGGGTGCATCAGTGCGCGCCCGCATCAGAACTCTCATAGCACACAATGAAGCAAGCGGCCGGAGCCGCTCGCTTCATTGTGTGAACTGACAGGTCTTTCTGTGGCCGCAATTCACTGACATAACTAAGACAATTCACTGACATACGTATACTAAGTGTATGCGCTCTGACCAAGATCCCATAGAAGAATAGGCAGTGTTCCACACCGTACTTATATGCTATGTGAACATAGCGTTAGGCTGTATTAAATGGTCCAAGCCGTGGTGTAAATAAACACTGATGTGCTAGGCCTGCTTTCCCTTACAAAGCCCTTTAGATGGTCCCCCAAGAGCAGACAGAACTGTGGCCCATTCATGCATCAGTACGCGGCTTAGGCTTAGTGGTCAGAACAAAAACAGTAGGATTTTAGGATTATTTTGTAATATTGATAGTAAATAGTGCAAAATTATTAGGAAAATACTGTATTTTCCAGGGTATAAGACTACCCCCAACTTTTCCAGTTAAAATATAGCATTTGGAATATACTCGCTGTATAAGACTACTCTTCCAACACACACCAAATAAAAATTTGTAAAAAACATCAGACAGCAGCGAGATTTGAGAGGCATAGAAGGAGGTACAGTAATACCGGTAGTAAAGAGGTGTGTTTTTCTGGCCACAGCTTCACTTTACTGTATTTTTTTTCCCATATCCCGGACCCCTGCAGCTTGCTCTGCCCTTCATACGGTTACCGGGGATGAGGACGTTTTTAAGCTCCCCCCACCGTATGCTGCGACCGCAGATTCTCCAGTCCTGTTCCGGAGTTTTTCAGCACCCGCCCTATAAGACCTACAGAGGGATATCTGGCTAGTCCTGTGTTTTGAGACTCTACAATGAGGCTCCACGGGCTCTTCTTTCGCCCTATAAGACGACACTTGCCGTATAAGACGGCCCCTAACTTTTAAGAAGATTTTCTTGGGTTAAAAAGTAGTCTTATACGTAGGAAAATACAGTATGTTTAACTTTAAAACTTGATTTTAACCAATAGGTCATTTTCTGATGATATATCTCCTTTTAGGTGCAGAAAAATAGCTGTGTTCTTAAGTGTGACATTTTACTTTTGGTATATTCCAGCATCTCAGAAAATATCACTGTGAACAAATAATTAAAGTTTTATTAGGAACAGATCTGTCACAAAGATTACATCAGCAAAAGTTGAACTGATGAATGCTTTTCTATGTATTTGGGTTTTTCTGTTTGATCTAAAATGTGTCATTGTCAGCAGTAATTCATTTTGGTGGACTTTAAAAAGAATCTGTCTCCAGCTACCAGACAGAGAATGAATCTTTGAGAATTACTGGATTCAGTGACGATGATGTCAGTATGGTGCATCATCAGTCTCTGCAAGTTTGTTTGATGTTTATCAGGCATGTATACTTATATACTGCCAAGCCTTATGTTAGGTATAGGTATGTTAAGTATACACAATTATTTGTGCTTTGTCTGCTTTGATAATTTATATTTGCATAACATTGATCTTACCAACTGATATATTTAAGTACAGTATATATACATGCATTGAATACCTGTCACTGTAGGATTATGATAGATAGTGGTAGTGATGATGCTGTGATGGTTGCCTCTTTTTTCTTATACCTATTAGGGTGCTTTCACACCTACCGGATCCGCAGCGGATCTCACTTCTGCGGATTCGAGGCGAGATCAACTGCGGATCCAGTATCAATTCAACATTATGATAGCACATACTCGCAGCGGGATTGATATCCCGCTGTGAATATGTGCTTTAATCCCCCGCTGTCCGCAGCCCCACCGCCGCATCCCTCCTCGGCCGCATAAGCCCATCCCCGGCCGCATCCAGCAGCCCGCATCCCCCATCCCCGGCCGCTTCCCCCCATCCCTGGCCGCATCCTGCAGCCCGCCGCCGAGAGCATACAGTACCTGCTCGGCGGCGCAGCTGCAGTGAGGCTGCCGGCTCCGGTCCTGTTCAGATCAGCTGAGCGGGACCGGAGTCGGGACCCTGACTGCAGCCGCGCTGCCAAGCAGGTAATGTAGGCTCTCGGCGGCGGGCTGCAGGATGCGGCCGGAGATAGGGGGATGCGGATGGGGGGATGCGGCCTAAACTACACCCCCCACACTCCGTAAACAGATGCCCATTATGCAGCACATAGCTACAACATGTGTGCGTCAGCTATACTACATCATCAGCTAGTATGGAATACATACTGGGGTGATATGATACAAAATCTGTGAAAAAACTGTCCTGTGTTTACTGTGCAATAGTAATGACAGCAGTGGGCAGAAAAAAAAAAAGCTAAGGGGGCAAGTACGCAAATGTATCAAACACCGAGATGCATGATGGGAAATATAGTTTCCTATCTTGGTTATAGATCGACTCAGAAAAACGTGTAACAGCAGCTAAAAAGACAGGAGATGGCTCAATACTCAGGGGGACTTGGTGAGTAAGACCAGCTAGGTGGAAAACCCCTTTAAGGCCATTTTAGGCACAGTCCTTTAGGGGTTAATAAATATTTCACATTTTACACATTGTAAGTAAATCTCTCACCAGTTCCTCACAGCAAATTTTCTTTCCTCTTTACAGCTACCTGCCAATCTGTTAAAGGAGTAGTTCACAAAAAAAATGTATTTAAACCACCTGCCAGAGATTTGTAATTTACTTCTATTACAAAATATCAAGTCTTCCAGTACTTATCAGCTGCTGTATGTCCAGTCTGGAGGGCAGGAAAAGTTTTCTATTTGCTGCTGCTCTGGGCAGTTCCAGTAGAGATGTGGCAGTAGAGAGCACTGTGTCAGACTGGAAAAAATACACCACTTCCTGCAGGACGTACAGCAGCTGCCAAGTACTGGAAGACTGGAGATTTTTATAATAGAAGTAAATTACAAATCTCTGGCACTCAATTAAGAAAATCATAGATCTAGCACATGTTTATAGAACTTATACAACATAGCATTATCTTGCTGTGCAATGTAATGTTCTCCACATAGTCTTTGATTGTTAGTATTTATTTTCTTTTTGTATATTGTATGTGTCCTCAAAATGACACTAGGATCCAAGAGCTTGGAGTCGGCTAAATGCTTGATGTTTTATTTCTTTCGTCTTGCTTGGCCCGAGCTTTTAGTGTCTGTGTTCAGTTTAGCTTAAACCTTTGCAGTTGCTGATTTAAGCATGTGCCAAGTTTAGTACAGTATGTGCTTGAAATACAAATTGGGGGAGATTTATCAAAGGGTGTAAAATACTGTATACACTGGAATAAACTGCCCACAGCAACCAATCACAGCATAGCTTTCAGCTCTGGTAACATGAAATAGGAGCTGTGATTGGTTGCAATGGGCAGTTTACATCAGTGTATATTTTACACCCTTTTATAAATCTAGGCTCTTGTGTCTGTACATATTGCCCTGCAGAAGTGCCAGAAGAACTAGATGTAAGTTCTCTTGCATGTACTTCGGTGCTTCCCAACCTTTTCCACCTCGGGGCACCCCTTGGAAAAAAAAATTAGCTCGTGGCACCCCTACCAAATAATGTTCTACAAAATACATCTCCTTTGATCCTTTGATGACTAATAATGCCCGCTAATTTGCCCCCTTAGGCAAATAATGCCCCCTGCTGTGTACCCCCATACAATAATAATGCCTCCTGCTGTGCCTTCATATACTAATAATGCCCCCTGCTTTGTACCCCATACAATAATAATGCCCCCTGTTGTGTACCCCATACAATAATAATGCCCCCTGCTGTGTACCCTATACAATAATAATGCCCCCTTCTGTGCCCTCATATGCTAATAATGCCCCCTGCTCTTCCCCTAGTAATAATGCCCCCCATACTACTAAACCCCCTACCTGCTGTGCACTAATAGTTATTAAAAAAAAAACAGCAAAAAAAACCATCATAGTCACCTAATCCGGGCTGTGTTGCTGCAGGGAGCAGCTCTCCTTCGTCTTTGGGCTCCATCTTCCGAGCAGCAAGGACGGAACCTCCAGCAGGCGTGATGACATTACATCTTCACTCCTGCTGGAGAGGTCACGTCCCGGGGTCCCATAGGCTGCAGGTATGAAGTGCCAGCGGCCTATGGGATTAAATGTAGAAGCAGGACGCTGACAGGTCCTGCTCCTACATTCTGTTCACTTTAATGTTTCGCCAGCTCACTGTGCGGACGGAACATAAGAATGAGGGGTGCATCCCTAGAAGCTGCACGGTCACAGCTTCTAGGGATGCTTAAAGTGACAGTGTCACAATTCCCACCAGGATCCCGCAGCACCCCTGATGGGCTCTCCCGGCACCCCAGTGTGCCCTGGCACCCTGATTGGGAAACGCTGATGTACTTATATGACTGTAAAGTCTTAGGGTTCTATTCCACGGGCCGAGCAGGGCCCGATCAACGATGTAAACGAGCGCCGATCTGCTAGATCGGTGCTCGTTTACTGGGCCCATTCCACAGCCGACAATCAATAGCAAGGGCTGCAGGGACATCGTTACCAATGTCCTTGCAGCCCTTGTTTCATACATTACCTGTCCCGGCGCAGGTCTTCTCCTTCTCCCGGTCCTGCGTCGCAGCAGCTTCAAAGCGGCCTGACTGAACTGACGGAACGCTCAGCCAATCACTGGCCGCGGTGGTCCTGGCCAGTGATTGGCTGAACGCTCTGTCTGCTCAGACAGGCCGCTCCAATGCTGATGCTGCAGCGCGGGACCGGTAGAAGACAAAGACCTGCGCCTGGACGGGTAATGTATGATGTTTGTGAAATCGTCGGTCATGCTCCGTGCCCGCTATTTCACGTAGCGATGCGTGGGTGGTGACCGATGATTTTAGGTTTAAACCTAAATGAACGTTCATCGGCTGACACGATCATCGGCTGATCGTTCTCTCTATTCTACGGAGTGATAATCGCTCCGTGGAATAGGCCCCTTATACACATAAAGGGAATCACTAATTTAAGAGCTGAGAAATTTTGCACCTTTTGCTCCTTTCCTACTCTAATCTAGAGGAACAATGAGTAAAGGAGTCTAAATGTTTAGGTTCTTTCTAAACTCAGAGCTCTCTATTAGTAGTAGTGATCTCAAGGGGTATATGCCATCTCACTAGGAGGTCCCACAATAAAGTCTATTAAAATATGACTGCCTGTTATAGATGTGGCCTTTTTGCCAGTTTTGACCATAGTGCCAAGTTCTAGTACTTTTTCAACATCCCTTAATATTTGCCAACATCCGGGGAGCTACATACAGGGGTGAAGGATGCCTTAAGAGCTACAGATTAGAGAACAGTGCTCTAGCAGGTACTTAGTCTGTTCACAGTGTATGATCATAGCACTAAGGATACTTTTCTTAGGATCCTATTAGACGAAGTGATTTTTAACAATTACCAACGAACGATAAACTATCGTGAACAAGATTGTTCAGATTAACCTGAGATTGTTTACCATACTACACAGAAAGATAGTTGTTAGTTACGATCGTTAAAACGATTGTTACTACGATCGTTTACTCCAGTGTTTCTCAACTCCAGTCCTCAAGTTTTGAGGATTTCACAGGTGATATAATTATAGTCAGTGCACCAGTAACTGCCACAGCTGTTCGTGGAATGGAATATCCGTAAAACAAGACCTGTTGGTGGGTGTTGAGGACTGGAGTTAAGAAACACTGGTTTACTCCATCTGATCCCAGCAAAAGAATAAATAATGTGTAATTACACTGAATGATTTGTGAAAGAACGCGGAATTACACCGAACGATCAACAATGATTTTAGGGTCAAATCTAAATCAACGATCGATAACACACAAATGATTTTTCAATTGTTGCCTGCAAGTACACAGAACAATTATCACAATTATTTACAATTTACAATTATTTACATTTGAACGATATTTTCTGATTATAACAATTTTCCGTACTATAATCATCCTGTGTAATAGGGCCCGTAAAAACATTAACAAATGCTGCTCTAAACCAATCGTGAGAAAGAGGACTTTAGTGGCAAAAGAGCCTTATTTCATCCTGCCACTGAAACGATGGTAGCCTAACCCAGAACCAAGAATGGTAAACCTTATTTTATGTAGGGTTCCCTGGAATTATTGGCTGTATATTTACTCATTATGCAGAAATTGAGGTCATAAGGTGCTCAACATTACAGGGCAGTTTAATGATGGAGCTTGATGTACTTTTTGCCCTGCTTAATACCCACCAATTTATAAAAATATCTATTATACGTATACGTAGTATATGTATTTATTACTAGTCCCTAAATATTAGTGCATATATCTTTTTTTTTGTAACAGATGTCAAGACGTAAGTTTTTCTTTTGATCAGTCTGGGTAGTTACATTCCATGTGAAAATGTGTCATGAGGTTTATTTCACAGAATGTTAAATCTGTCTTGTAGAATAATATAATAGGATTAGCAGAGATTTTCGGTCACAAGATAACACTTTACAATTGCATCATAGGATTTGCTTTACTCTGACTAAAGGAAGATTATAATTAGAATTGTTCTGGGAAACCAACGGGTTACGGCACTCTTTTGTTACCTTCAAAGTCTTGACCATGAGTTCTGTCTGATTCGTTTTGGTATTGTTATCAGAAATAAGTAATTCATTCTGTAGCAACTAAAGAATTCTAAATATACAGAAGTGCGAGCCATGCTCATTATTAATTCCAGTTTCATTCATCCATGTTTCTAAGTGGTTTTTGGCAGTGAATACATTTGAAAGTGTTCTCAAAAGGTTGGATCACCTTGAATACAACCACGTGAGCCATGCATTGAATGACTCCATGTTGTACTAGTCATATTAGTCAGTATGAAAGTTCATTGAGAGCAAAGCTGTCGCATCACATCTGGCCAATCATGAATGCCAAGGAACGTGACTGAAATAATTCCTTTGCATGGCACCACTTTTGTCACCTCGTAGGCAGTGGTCAGGGCCCTATGATCTTTTAGGATTGTGACCTACTGAGGACATCTTTCACATGAGGTACAGTTAAAGTTCTTGCAGAAGACTTTCTGCCTTTAAAAACGCTAATATCAATTACCCATCTCTGCTTCTTAGAACATACAGTATACGGGAAAAAGCTCTTTTATGCAGGCACTAGAGCAGGGGTTGGTAATTAATTTCCCATGAGGCCACATGACAAATTGAAATGATTTTTGAGGGCTAGACCAATTTACTTAACTCAGTTCTGGTGGGGACGGAGGTGAGGCAGGAGTGTTTCCCAACCTTTTCCACCTTGGGGCACTCCTACAAAATAATATTGTACATAATACAAAAACCCTCATTCAGTGACTCACAGGTGATGTCTTCTTTGATCTGAGGCATCACTTTCTGTTTCGTATCCATACAAACTGATTTCTTCAAGCTACAATTCATCTCTTCAGAACCTGCCTGACAAACATCTTAGGCTCTGCACTTTTTCATCAACTTCCTTCCCTTTTTTCTACCTATAGGGTCACATACAGTAGTAATTCTGATGTTTGGTGTCATGCGCAGTAAAGTAATATTAAAACATAGTAATAATGCCCCTTGCTGTATACAGACCCCCACCCATAATAATAATGCCCCCTGTCGTGTACAGCCCCCACCCACAGTTATAATACCCCCTGCTGTGTACAGCTCCAGTGCATAGTAATAATGCCACCTGTTGTTTACAGCCCCTCCACCCACAGCAATATTGCCCTCTGCTTTATAATAATCATGCCCCCTGTTGTATACAGCCCCCCACCCACAGTAATAATGCCCCCTGCTCGCGATACACCTACTAACCTCACTGGTTGATGTACAGGTCCACCCAATACCCTCAAAACCTTTCCACAGCTATCTATTAACAGTGATATTGTTATCAAACCAGCTGACAAAGGTTGTGGCATTATAATTTTAGATTGGGGCCCCTATATCTCAGAAGCAAATAAACTCCTTTCCGATACCAACTTCTATAAAACTCGGACGTTTAATCCCACTTCTCAGTACAAATTACTTTATGAGATTCTCATTAAGGGTGGGTTCACACATACCATAACCGCAGCCGATTTTACGCTGCAAGCTCGCATTGAAATCTGCTGTGATTCCTGGTACTGTCATTTTGTATAAGTTTACTGAAGCCGGGAGCCACAGAAGCAGGCCAGAGCACTGACAGTTAAACTATTCACCGGGCCATGGCAGGTTATGGGGGATGAGGCTTTACATACTCGCAGTGGAATAAAAATTCTGCTGTGAGTATGTAAACCCATACAAAATGACAGTACCAGGAATCGCAGTGGATTCCGCTGCGAACTTGCAGAGTGAAATCCGCTGCAATTCCGGTACATGTAAACCCACCCTAAGGAACGATTCATATCTGGAGTCCTCTCTAAAGAGGAGACTACCTATTTGTCCCAATAAGTTCTATTATTTACATAAAATGCACAAAAACATCAATAAACGCCCTGACATTCCCATCATATCAGGCATTAATTCTCTTAACAGCCAATCTGCCCCACTACATCCACATTTTACTGCAAAAGTATCTAATCCAGTTACCATCCAGAGGCATCTCAGATTTAATTAAATCCATCACCACAATACCTTGGAACGACCAGTATATCTTCCTCACCATGGATATTATGTCCTTATACACTATCATAGATCCCCAACTCAGCCTGGATGCAGTATCCCACTTTCTAGTCCAAGACACCGATATGCCTAAGGAACAATCCACCTTCATCATGAAAGTGATAGAATTTATCTTGAAGCACAACTATTTTAATTCAACAACCAGGAGACCAAAGGGACTGCTATGGGTACAAAATTTGTGCTGAGTTTTGCCAATTTGTTCATGGGCCTCTTTCCAAAATGCTTTACCTACCATCGGTACATCAATAAAATCTTTATCAAATGGGAGGGTAAACAGGGAGATTTGGAACCCTTCATCCTGTCCCTGAACAACAACACCTGGGGCCTCCATTTTACTTACAACATGTTTCCCAATCATTCAGAATTTTTAGACATTATTGTCTCTCACACCTCAGATAATATATACAACAAAACGAACTTTAAACCCATGATAGCAACAGCTTCGTGTAATACCGTTGACGCTAGTAGTGGTAGAGTCAGGGTAGATGGGAGGCTCACCCCCTTTAGAACTTTGGGCTTGATGCATATCACCCCTGGAATGGGATACTTTTTGCTAGTTCCACAAGGTCCCTGTGCTGTAATCTGAGCTGCAAAACAGCTAACTGGGTGTGACACTCCGGGATACTCCCAAAAGGGGCCCGTGGTATTGCAGAGAGGGTGAGGAAAAATATGTCAAACTCCTCTGTAAGCCAGCTCTGCCACAAGAAGGATCATAGGAAAGATGGATGTTAGTGGAAAAGATAAAAACATTTATTTCGATTTGCACAGATATGTGTTTCAAAAGTATAAGCTCCCTTCATGAGATAGTGTGCATACAAAGTATAGCAACAATAGGCGTTAGGGACCATAACGCAGTACAAGGAGTCAGGACCACCACGGAGCTGAGAGGGTCACGTGGGTAGCTTCTGCCAATAGGCAGCGATGATGTGTGATCTGTAGCTAGTGGTGATGCTATAGAGGGAAGGGACAGTATAGATGACAGTATAGTAAATAGTGCTGTTTGTAGAGAGGTGGGATATTTATACACAAATAATAGCACATTAGACTTGACCATGAAATAAATAAATATATATAAAAATAAATTGTGGCAGCGAAGAAAAATAGGTACAAATAAATAAATAAAAAATAGAAAATCGCGGCTATATCAGTACGAGTACAAGTGTATGGCCGTGATGACACCGATGTTGCCACATTGAGTGGTGCAAGCAGATATTTAAGAAAGAATCATAGGATAATGGATTGTCCACCGCTCCAGTTAAATAAAAGTAGAATCTTTATTTCACATCTTTAAAATGGATGACAAAACAATAAAAACATGCGCCAACACATATATGACAACTATGCCATGATTAAGGGACTACGTCCTGAAACGCGTCGGCACATGTTTTTATTGTTTTGTCATCCATTTTAAAGATGTGAAATAAAGATTCTACTTTTATTTAACTGAAGCGGTGGACAATCCATTATCCTATGACTCCTGCTTCCACCTGTTGGCACCAGGTGTTTTCATCTACCTTCTCCTCTCCAGGATCCCGCCACACAAACAGAGGACTAAGCACAATATACAAGGGTGAGCTGACTGCAACCTGTTTTCTACTTTAAGATATTTAAGAAACCCCTTAATGGAGGGGGGCGGGGGAATAAACAATGGGGGAAAATAAATGTCACCATTACACTAATATGTAGAAAGTCTGGCTAGCTCACTGACATTGAAAAACGTGGTGTTTCTGCAGTATTTTTGCTTATTTTTCTTCCCAGGGGGCAGTGTTCCTAGCTTCTCTGATCTTGAGAAACACATCTCTGCGGTGTTTTGGTTTATCTCTCTGAGAAGTCAACGATCATTATTTTGAATGCACTTATTAGGGGAAAAAAACCTGAAACAGCTGTCTGTGGATGGATAACTTGCTGGGGTATATCCCAAGTGATGCCATGTTTGACTGTGTAAGGATGTTTCCTTGACTGGATCCCTCCTTGGCTTGATTGTTCCTTCCTGGTCTTGAGACGTGATGTAGCAGGTCCATCCAGTCATGCAGCAGCTGTAGTGGTGTCCTGTCTCTGCCACTGAATTACGGAGCACGCCTGCTATGTTACATCTGAAGACCAGGAACCCACTGGACATCAGGAATGGCTGAATGCAGGCTCCAGCGCGAGAACCGGGAAAGTAAGTGGATGTGATTTTTTTCACCCACACCCTCCCAGGCATTACCAAAAAGGGGTCCTGGTTGGAATACCCCATTAAAAAAATGCAAAAAAGGAGACAAAAAACGTATTTTAATTGTTTCCCCTCTGCCTCCCAAAAAATTATAACATTTAATCAGTAAGGTCTATCAGCTCTAAAATGGTGCAATTAAAAAGCATTACCTGTCATGCAAAAAAACAAGGCCTCATAGGGCTCATGTCAACGTAAACATTTATAGCTCTTAAGATGCAAAAATGGAAAAAAATAAAGAGAAAAAACATTTGAGCAATAAGACTTAAATCGGCTTGGTCAATAAGGAGTCAAAACATGCATACTATCCATGGGGTAGAGGTTACCAGTATGATCAGTGAGGGACTAACTACTGGGTCCTCCACAAAAAAGCGGATCCCTTGTCCCAACCACTTTAACACCAGGCTAAAAGCTTTGTCAATTGATAATATATTTAATGATTTCTTTTTCTTTAATAGGGTTATCCATTGTCATGGCCACATTTCCTCCAGAGATAACACAACACTTTTCTCCAGTTCAGGTGTGCAATTTAGCTCCATTCACTTCAATGTAACTGAGATGCTAAACCCTGCTCAAACTGGAGACAAGAGTGGTGCTGTCTCTGGAGGAAAGTTACACTGGATAACACTGGGTAATCCCTTTAATACTATGCATGTTGGAACATAATTTGTTCTGTTTGAAATGTGTTTGTGACCCACAAAAGGTTTCAGAACTTTGCTCTAATGTATAAAACATGTAATACTCCATATTTTCATTTGAAAGGGTAACAATCTTCAGGGTTGGTATAAGAGTTTATCGGCTTGTTTTCTGGGTGTAATCCAGTTATATAAAAAAACACCAATCAGAGTTGTGAAAGAGCCTCATTTCTGAGAGGAATTTTGCAGAATATCACTTACACATAGGGGGATATATGCTTCTTAACTCCTTGGAGTATAAAAATAAAGCATCAGCCCAGGATCAGTCATAACCTTAAAGGTGTTGTTCAGCTAAATATTTTTTTCTCTTAAATCAACTGGTGTCAGAAAGTGATATAGATTTGTAATTTACTCCTATTTATTCATCTCAAGTCTTATCAGCTGCTGTATGTCCTGCAGGAAATGTTTTATTTACATTCAGACACAGTGCGCTGTGCTGACAGTGCTCTGGCCAAGACAGGAACTATCCAGATCAGTAGCAAATCCCCATAGAAAACCCCTCCTGCTCTGGGCAGTTCCTGACTTGGACACAGATGTTATCAGTGAGCACTATGTCTGAATGTAAATATATCAACACTTCCTGCTGGATGTATAGTAGCTTATAAGTATGGGAAGGCTTAAGATTTGTAAATAGAAGTAAATTACAAATCTATAGAACTTTCTGACACCAGTTGATTCGAAAGAAATTTTTTTTTCGCTGGACAACCCCTTGAAGGATTAGTAAAACTATCCTTAACCCCTTCCCCCAATACGACGTCCAGGGACGTCATGAAAAGCAGTGCCATTCTGCATCATGACGTCCCTGCTTTTCGTCATGCTTTTCCTGCCTCTCCCCTCTGTCCCTAGCAGAGATCTGCCACTACCCGGAAAGGAGCCATGCTCCCCCCGGGCAGTAAACCCCATAGATGCGACCGCAGCGTCTATGGAAGAGATCTGCTGCCTCCCTTGCCGATCGGGCAGCAGGAGGAGGCTGCAGCACATTGCCTCCTCTTGCTGCCACTGCTGATGTCCCCCTTCCTGTTCCCTCTGCTTCCCCCCCCCCCCCCGTGCTTCCAGCCCCTTCCCCGCCCGGAGCTTCCAGCGACAGCCCCCCCCACAAAGCTTCTAGCCCCTCCCCCCGAGGGTTACCATAGTGCTAACCCGGTGTGTCTGGGTTACTATGGCTAGTAATGATCAGGCCCCATCGTTTGAAGGAGCGGTCAGTGTGTAACACTGACAGCTCATTCACTATATAATGCAGTACAGCACAGATCGTGTGCTGTACTGCATTATATAAATACCTGTAAATGTAAAAAAAACACACACAAATAAAAGCATACATAAATAATTAAAATAAATAAATACATTAATTAATTAAAGAAATACATAAATAAAATAAATAAATATAAATAAATATACACGTTCCGCATCCCCCTTTATAAATGATCCCCTATAAATAAGATACATATGTTTGATATCATCTCGTCTGTAATGACCCCGTCTATCAACCAGTTACATTAATTAACCCGCCCGATTAACGCCATAAAAAATAAATAAATGAAAAGTAACCAAAATTAAAATCTTTTGTTAATCCCTCCCCCTAAAAAAATATAGAAAAAAGCTATGAAAACGTCACATGTGCCCAAAAGGTGTACCACTAAAAACGTCAGCTTATGTCGCAAAAAAAAAGTCCTCACAAAAAATTTTTATATTGCTGCTCTTACAATATGCAAGACACAAACAGTTTTTATAGTATAAATGTCATAAACTATAACAAAAGCTAAATAAAATGGATATCACTGTAATCATACCGACTTGATGAATAACAATAACATGTCATATGTGACGTATAGTAAACGGCGTACAAACAAATGATAAAAAACAGCTGCAAAATTGTGTTTTTTATTCGTACCACTTCATAAAAAATTTAATAAAAAATGATTAGGGTGTCACATGTCCCCCAGAATGGTACCGATGGAAACGTCATCTTGTCTTACACAAATATTTTGGCACCGCAAGGCCTCTGTGACATGGTATAATGGCTAAAAAAAACTGAAATAAAAAAAGGCCCCGAAATTCACCAGGTCTCTTTTATGTCTGCGGCCTGTGGTTAAGTCAGATGACGCACTGCAGCCACATATGGGGGATTTCTAGGAACATTGGAATAAGGGGAATAAATATTGAGTTGCATTTCTTAGTTAGTGTTTGCTCTGTTAGAGGAAAAAAAAATGGATTAAAATGGAATATCTGCCAAAAAAATGAAAATTTTTAATTTTCCCTCCAACTTCCCAAATTTCTTAAAGGGTTAATAAACTTATAAAATTTTACTTTGAGGTGTGCAGTTTTTACAGTGGAGGGATTTATGGGGGTAACTAATGTACAGGCCCCACAAATCCACTTCAGAACTGAACTGTTCCCAAAAGAATGAGGATTTGAAATTTTCCTGAAAATTCGAAAAATCGCTGCAAAACTTTGAAGCCCTCTAACATCCTAAAAAGTAAAAGGACGTTCAATCATTTCATGTGGCATGACTATTTTTCTTAGTACAAAAGAATTTGGAATATAAAGAAATACAATTTTTTCAAATTTTTGCGCAAATGTGTTTTTTACAAAAAACTACTGAGTGTATCAAATAAAGTATACCACAAACATAAAGAGGAATATGTCACGAAAAAAACTATCTCAGAATAACCGCGATAGTTAAAAGCACTGCAGAGTTATCACTAATAAAGAGAGACAGGTCAGATTTGAAAGATAGGCCCTGATCATTAAGGCCAAAACAGGCTGAAGAGGCAAGGGGTTAAAGGGGTTGTCTGGCGTTAGGTGACTTTTAATATTTTGCTGCTGTTATGTAAAAAACAAAGAAGAAATTGTATAAAAGAAACAATGTATGTGGTCGACACAATGAAACGAAGTGTGAATACAAAAATGTATTAGTGAGTAGATTATTTACAAAAAAAATTTCCTTTGCGCATGTGTGAGGGAATAGTAATTTCCCACCCGGTATGGTCACTTAGAATGTACTCTTAAAGTTTAAATAGTAAGTACAGTTTTAATGATAGTAATATGGGTAATGAAGATATTTATTCCACTTCCTTCCAATGCGTTTCTCCCACCCGTATTTTTGTGGATTCATCAGTGAATTGTGTGGAAAATTTGTACGGGTTATCTTCAGTGGGTTATCTTATTATATATTGGAAGTTGGTCATCTGTTGGTGACCAGGAGGGTATTTGTGAGTGTGAGCAGGAAAATGTTTCTTGATGGTTTGGTCATGTAAGTTATGTAAGTTATGTAAGTCATGTGAGTTTCCCCTTTAGGGGGTAAGCATGTATGATTCCAGGATAAGGATATGGAGGTAGGTTCTGCTACTGGATTGGTCTCTGGGCTTGGATCTATATGTATGATGATATTGCTAAGCTGTGGGAAGATGTCCAGGTTGCAAATGTCACAAGGTGGCATCAGGTGAGAGCGCTTGATGTGTGTCTATGTTTACCTGTCTGCATTACCCTGTTGTCCTCCTGTGGTGTCGCCAGTGTCCCCTACTAACTGCAGTGCCTCCACTTCTGAAATGAACTCATATTAGAAGTGACAGTAAGCTAAGCTAATCACTGACTAATGCTGGGTTTACACGGAACGATTATTGTGCGAATTTGCACGATAACAATCGAATTCGAACGATAATCGTATGTGTAAACGCAGCGAACGATCTAACGACGAGCGAGAAATCGTTCATTTTGATCTTTTAATAGGTTCTTAAATCATCGTTCGCCGTTCGCAAAAAATTCGCCGATCGTTCCGTGTAAACAGTCGTTCACTGATTTTTCCTATGTGCGAGATAGGCTTAAACGATCGCAAAATGATCGCAAAACGAATTTTCTGTACGATATATCGTTCCGTCTAAACGCTGATCGTTATAAAAAAAATTGTTACTTCGAAATCGTTAATCGTACGATTGGGCGAATTATCGCTCCGTGTAAACCCAGCATGACATGGGATAATGCCACAGGCCAATGAGTGGATGAACGGGCTGTCACACCTGACACACGTTTGTGTCGACACTGACGACACCACCGGTGGACACGGGGGAGCACAGACCAGGAGGCATAGGCACTTTATTTTTTTCTTCATAACAGCAGCAAGTTATTAAAAGTTGTCTAACACTGGATAACCTCTTTAACCAATTACAGGAAGTCATCTATCTTGTGGAAGCAAATGTTGCTTCCCGTATATGTATCTTCAGCATCTGTGAGAAGCACATTCGGAAGTAAGTGATGTGTTGTATATGTCAAAGAAGTACGTCAAGGCACCTGATGACATGTCTGCTTTAGCATGCTGCGGAGTAGGAGATAATGCACAATGTTTCATTCATATGCAGCATTCATATATTCTGTATTATGCTACCTAGTAACCACTGATGACAGTGATCTCTGATGACCTCAGACTCTGTGCACATTGTGTGCATGTCCTGTCTGATAATGCTCTTTAGCATTTTTCTAAAATAAAATTCATTTTAAATTACAGACTTAGGCTGTGTTCACACTACGTATATTTCAGTCAGTATATGTATATTTCAGTCAGTATATTTCAGTCAGTATTGCAACCAAAACCAGGAGTGGATCAAAAACACAGAAAGGATCTGTTCACACAATGTTGAAATAAAAAAAATAAAAAAATAAATAACTTTTTGACGGTGTGAATGTAGACTTAAGGACTCAGAATGAGGGTTGTGTCACAGTTTATGGAGCTGGCTCCAGTCCAGAGTCCTCCTCATATACTCTTAATGACCCTAAGAAGAAAATACATATTAATGGGTTAAAGGGGTAGGTCACTTTTTTTTTTTTTAAACCAACTGGTCCCAGCGCATGCCAGAGATTTGTAATTTACTTATATTAAAAAATATCAAGTATTCCAGTACTTATCCGCTGCTGTATGTCCTACAGGAAGTGGTGTATTCTTTCCAGTCTGGCATGGTGGTCTCTGCTGCCACTGTTTTTCATGTACACCTGTCACAAAAGCTTCTTATGCCAGGTTGAATGATGATGAAGGTATTTTATAGTTTCACCACTAGCTGTCAGGTTTTTGTATGTATGCCCTTGTGTATTGCACAGTGCAAGAAGCCTCGGAAGCTTAGCTTCACCCAGATAACCACAGCTGGGGCTTGTATCACCCTATTAGGATGGGAAGCTCAATACTATATGGCAGAAGGTGGTCAGACTACAGAAGTGGCGTCACCAGTAACATCATAGTATGTCACCAGTCTAGTACCACACCACCTCTGTCCATTTCAGAAACTGTCCAGAACAGTAGCAAAACCCCTTACAAAAACTGTCCTGCTCTCCAGACTAGAAAGAATATCACTTCCTGCAGGACATACAGCAGTTGATAAGTACTCGAAGACAAGATTTGTTAATAGTAGTAAATTTCTGGCACCATTGATTTAAAAGATGGGTCTTTTGATATGCCTATTATGCCAGTTATGGCATAATAATAATTGTAGTAAGCTTTGTAAGTTGAGGCAGCTACCGAATTTATATAATGCAGTAATTAAATTAATCAGTAATACCTGTAAATATTAAATAGTGGGCTGTATTTAGGTAGGAATTTGATCTTTTTTTGAACTTTTTTTGGTTAAATTTAAATACCATATATATATACATCCTATTAATTCCTCTTCATCTTGTGGCTGTGTGCCCACAAAATAACGTCCGTTGTTTGATAATGATGTCCGTAAATATCGATCGCTGTCATTGTGAGAAAACAGACATTATTTTAAAAACAACCGTACTTTACATTGTGTATCAGCCGGGTTAACATCTCAGACTGCGGCTGCTCTGTGACATGGCCATACAACATGTCATAGAACAGCTGCTGTTTTGCCATGCGTAAAAATGGCCTCAATCTGGAATTCAGATAACTGCCCAAAAAGACTAAATTGCTCCATAATCCTTGGTAAACACCGACATGGATCCCGGATGAACAACAAAACATCATCCACATTCAATAACAAGATAGGTCTATATGACCCCCATATCCAGTGGGTCTTTGTTGTTTTTCGGAATGATTGTAATAGAAGCCTCACTCATCTCACTGAGGATTGGGAGAAAGGCATCAGCATATTTTCTTTAAATCTCAAAGGGGGTTCTGGCAGGGCCTAGAGAAGAGGCCTTAGGCAGTACCTGGCGGATGCCCCCCTCTGAGAATGGCTGATCCAACTCACTTTTTATAGTATAAGAGATAAATGGTAGTCTTAGGGGTTTAAGAAATTGTTTGATTTGGTCAGGGGTGGCATTATATTAGTGTATAAATTTGCATAGTAATTAACAAATTTGTCCTCAATATCAGAGGGATCAGTTAGCAGCATTCCATTTCTGGATCTAATTATAGAGATGACATTCTTATTTTCCTGTGCTTTTATTATCTGAGAGAGGAGTTTATTAGGTTTTCCATTCTCTATAAACTCTTCCTGGCTCTAGAAAAATTATTTATGTTGAGCTTTTTCCAAAAGAAAAAACAAATATTTATCTTGGGCATCTTTCATTTCTTCAAAAAAAAAAAAAAGGATTTTAAGTACGAACCCGAACGCTCCGCAATGATTATCGCTGTCTGCCCGCTCCGTGCAGCGGGCAGATCCAGCGGGAGAAACGCCTGGAAAACTGGGATACAACCATAGCCATAGGCTGTAACCCAGTCTTCCAGGCGTTCCTCCCGCTGTATCCGCCCGCTGCACGGAGCAGGCAGACAGCGGGAATCCGATGCCGAGAGTTCGGGTTCAGCCGAACCTGAACCTTGGCAGGTTCGGACCATCCCTACTTTTAAGGAGTCCCACACTTTTTGAATTGAAGCAATACCTTTATTAGCCAAAAATATTACATTTTCTTTTGAATTATCCCTTCTCGATCTACTAGTTTTAGCCAATCTCAGTTAATTTTATACATATTATTTTATCCAGGAAAAGCTGCCCCCCATACTCATTATCTCTATTACCACAGGTGTGTAGTTAGAGAGTTCTTTATTTCCAAAGTTTTTGATCCTCATTAATCCTTTCTGATTGGCTAAGGCTATATCTATTCGGGATGTGGTTTGGTATGTGAAACTGCAGGACCTGTCAGCCCGGCATACTTAACCCTCCCTGCAAGTACCGCTCCTGGACCCGGTCTTGGTGCAGAGAAATCACGCCCCGAAGCTGAGCGTACGCGTTTTGCAGATCATTAGAGAGGAGTCCGACATCCATAGAAAATGACTGCTTCAGTCATTTTTTATGTACGTCGGACTCATCTCTATTGATTTACACAACGCGCATGCTCAGCTTCGGGCCGTGATTTCTCCACCCCAGGACCGGGTCCAGGAGCGGGACTGCAATCTTGTCAATCTTTTCAAAAAGAAAGACAAACTAAGGTCCTCTAGTCAAGTTAGAAGGAAGGTAAATATGTAGAATATACTTGATATGTGCAAGATTGGTAGATGTAAAATACACTATTTATTAAAAATACATTGATATGTGTATGCACAACATAGCTTAAAAGAGACTATTCTGGTAATCGAAAACTATAGAAATAGAAATGGTAAAATATGATAGCCAAAAATGATGAAAATGGAAAATAAAAATTGAAAATTAACAATGGGAATGAAATATAAATATATAAAAAATAAGTATAAAAATAAAAATGAAATAAGTCCGGTAATGCTCAGATGGATAATGAATAAAAAATGGTTCAACATTAAATGCAACCATTGAATCATTGTTTAAAATATTTTTTATTCATTATCCATCTGAGCTAATTTCATTTTTTTTATACTGTCTTTTTTTTCATTCCTATTGTTTATTTCCTATTTTTATTTTCCATTTTCATCATTTTTGGCTATCACATTTTATCACTTTTATTTTTATCATAGTTACATAGTTACATAGTTACATAGTTAATACGGTTGAAAAAAGACACATGTCCATCAAGTTCAACCAAGGAGGGGATGGATACAGGGAAGGGGGAGGGGTGATAGGTTCTATACATATGCATCTATATTATTTTGCTCTAAGAACTTATCTAAGCCTGTAGCGAAGCCCTCTACTGTTTTTGCTGTGACCAGATCCTGCGGTAGACTGTTCCACAGATTCACAGTTCTCATGGTAAAGAAGGCTTGTCGCCTCCGGAGGTTGAACCTTTTTTTCTTCAGGCGGAGGCAGTGCCCTCTTGTCCTTTGAGGGGGTTTTACCTGGAACATCTTTTCCCCATATCTCTTGTAGGGGCCATTTATATATTTAAATAAGTTAATCATATCTCCCCTTAAACGTCTCTTCTCCAGACTAAACAAATGTAATTCTTTTAATCTCTCCTCATAACTAAGATGCTCGATTCCCCTTATTAGTTTAGTTGCCCGTCTTTGTACCCTCTCCAGCTCTAGAACATCTTTTTTATGAATCGGGTTCCAAAACTGGACAGCATACTCCAGATGAGGCCGCACCAAAGCTTTATAAAGCGGTAATAATATACCCCTGTCCCGAGAGTCCATGCCTGTTTTAATGCATGACAATATCCTGCTGGCCTTAGAAGCCGCTGACTGACATTGTGTGCTGTTCTGTAGTCTATTATCTACAAGTACACCCAGATCCCTCTCTACCAGTGACTCTCCCAGAGTAACTCCCCCCAGGACATATGATGCATGTGGGTTATTAGTACCCAGGTGCATAACTTTACATTTATCCACATTGAACCTCATTTGCCAAGTGGACGCCCAAACACTCAGTGTGTCTAAGTCATCCTGTAACATCTGCACATCCTCCATAGACTGTACTGTACTGCAAAGCTTGGTGTCATCTGCAAAGATAGAAACATTGCTGTTAATTCCATTCTCAATATCATTAATAAACAAGTTAAACAGAAGAGGGCCCAGTACTGACCCTTGGGGTACACCACTTATTACCGGGGACCATTCGGAGTAGGAATCATTGACCACCACTCTCTGGGTACGATTATTAAGCCAGTTTTCAATCCAGTTACACATTAAATTTTCCAAACCGATAGACTTTAACTTACCCATCAGACGTCCATGAGGAACTGTGTCAAACGCTTTTGCAAAATCCAGGTACACTATATCCACAGCCGCGCCGCCATCCAGGCTTCTACTTACCTCTTCATAGAAACATATTAGGTTGGTTTGACAGCTTCTGTCCTTAGTAAAACCATGCTGGTTATCACTTATAATACTATTAGCCACTACATATTCCTGGATGTAGTCCCTTATAAGCCCCTCAAATAGTTTCCCCACAATGGACGTTAAGCTTACGGGTCTATAGTTACCTGGGGAAGTTCGAGAGCCCTTTTTGAAGATCGGCATTACATTTGCCTTACGCCAGTCCCTCGGCACAATACCAGTAAGCAAAGAATCACAGAATATTTCATACAAGGGTAGTGAAATTACAGAACTGAGTTCCCTAAGAACTCTGGGGTGCAATCCATCAGGCCCTGGAGCTTTGGTTACATTGAGTTTGTTTAATTTATCTTGGACCATATCTATAGTAAACCAGTTCAGTACATTACATGTGTTAGCAGCACTGGCCCCACCCACCTCAGTACTGGCCCCACCCACCACAGCTCCATCCTCTTTTGTATATACAGAACTGAAGAACCCATTAAGTAACTCAGCTTTCTCCTGATCCCCAGTTATTAATTCCCCGTCGCCATTATTTAGGGGTCCTACATGCTCTGACCTTGGTTTTTTTGCATTAATATATTTGAAGAATTTTTTGGGGTTTCTTTTGCTTTCTATAGCTACCTGCCTTTCATTGTGGATTTTTGCTGCTTTTATTACATTTTTACAGGTTTTGTTGACTTCTTTGTAATGTTTAAAGGCTACAGCTGACCCCTCTGATTTATATTTTTTGAATGCCCCTTTTTTCTCATTTATAGCCCTTCTAACCTCGGTTGTAAGCCATGTGGGATTGGATTTTAACCGTTTATATTTGTTACCCATAGGAATATATTTGGCAGTACAGTTATTTAATGTGGATTTGAAGATTTCCTATTTATTAGCTGTATCCTTATGTGACAGCAGCCGCTCCCAGTCTATGCCCTGAAGTTCTGCCCTTAACCCAGGAAAATTGGCCCTTTTAAAATTAAGAGTTTTTGCCCTCTCAACATGTTTTTCTTTTCTACACTTTAAGCTAAAAGTCACTATATTGTGGTCACTATTCCCCAGGTGTTCATGGACAGTGACATCCCCAACCAGCTCAGCGTTGTTAGAAATAACCAGATCCAACAAGGCATCACTTCTAGTTGGCTCCTCCACAAACTGGCCCAGAAAATGATCCTGCAGGAGGTTAAGAAATTCCCTCCCCTTTGTGGTTTTAGCTGAACCGTGACCCCAATCTATATCTGGGTAGTTGAGGTCCCCCATTATCACTACTGTCCCCTCCCGGGCAGCCCGCTCTATTTGTCTATTCAACTGGCCATCTACCTCCTCAGTAATGTTGGGGGGTCTATAGATTACACCAAGAATAATTTTTTCCCTCTTTTCCTCCTTCTGTAGTTCTACCCACAATGCTTCCACATCATCACAGTCATCTTCCACTATTGCATCTTTTACACTCACTTTAATATAATTTCTGACATACAGACATACTCCTCCTCCCCTTCTGCCCACCCGGTCCCTTCTGAACAACGTAAATCCCTGAATATTGACAGCCCAGTCATGTGAGGAGTCCAGCCATGTCTCAGTCACACCAACCACATCAATGGACTCCTCCAGAACCAAGGCCTCTAGCTCCCCCCTCTATCTGGTATCAGAATAGTCTCTTTTAAGCTATGTTGTTCATACATATATCAATGTATTTTTTAATAAATAGTGTATTTTACATCTACCGATCTTGCGCATATTAAGTATATTTGAAATATTCTACATATTTACCTTCCTCCTAACTTGGCTAGAGAACTTTAGTTTGTCTTTCATTTCGTATGTATTTTAATCCTTGGGGAACAGGATATTAAGGTTAACCTCGCCAAGTTAGTGGCAGTCAAATTCACACTATCTCCTATATTCTATTACTATACTCCCTAGATTCTCAATCTTGTCTCCCACAATTACTTTCATAATACAAAGTACCTTAATTCCTGTTTCCAGGATTACCCAGTGGTGAGTAAAGGCAGTGTCTTGTAAAGGGACATAAAAAGGCAAAAAAAAGCCTAGAAGACTACTTCCAAAGGCTCCTCCATCCAATACAACAAATCAGGGGAGCTTAAGCTTTAGATTAACATCCATTGGGGGCCATACTTATGGCATCCTTCCTCCATGCAGTCTCTTGACGTCCCACGTAGAGAGACAGTGCTCACATGGCCATGTGTGAGAAGGTGTTAGGCATGCTGGGCCTACATTCCCTTGGCGGATGAATTTTCACCTCTTCTTATATAGTTGCAGAAGCCCCCTCAGGTCAGGACCCACAAGTTGTCTGCGTTGCCCATCACATCTCTCCCACCAAGGAAGTCAAGGAGGGGGGTTCCCAGCCGCATGGGGATTTCTAGGTTCCCCCTCTTGTCGGCCCGTTGATGGATAGCAGTACCATCAAGCATGTGGGCAGACAGCCAAGAGGCCCAGTAAGGCCCCCGTAGGCCCGCACCCTCAGCACATTGGATCTCTGAGGTCTCCATAAAGTCCTGGCTGCCAAGCACAAAGACCAGAAAGCACAGACTAGGGTCCCAAGGTCCCCCTCCAGCAAGGGACCGAGATCAGCATGATGCAGCTCTTCCCATGCCCAGAGCAACTCTACTATTTCGGAGCAGCCCCGGGACCATGGAGATGGGAGAGGACTCAGCACTGGCAGCCTAGCTTATGATGCTGCGTGACCTTGCCCCTAGCTCTGGTTCTAATTAGAGGAATCTTGCAGATTGATTTTAGGAACCAGTGTTTAATACAATTCAATATTATACATCATATTATACACCAAAACTCTTTTTTCTAGGTAAATAGCAGGGTGACAATGTATGCCCCTGGTATGGGAAAGAAGGAGCAGACTTTCCCTTTCAATATGCTTTAAAATGATTGAGGAATATTGGTGGGATATATTTAAGTAAATACATTTAAATTTATTTAAATACAAATTTATCTTTATTCATGATTTCCTCACACAAAAGATGTTGGGTACATACATTATTTTTTTATGCAATTTTATTGATTATAAGTAGAGATGAGTGAAGCAGATGGAAATTTGTTTCGTGAGGTTCGCAAATTTTGGGTCAAATTCTTTAATAATTGTGAATCGAATCTTAAAAATTTCAATAAAACAGCCAAACTATAGTAGCTACAGTACTAGGACTATTACAGAAGTACAGATTTGTTAATGCATGTTCTTGTACACGTGTAAAATTGGAAAATCACATTTAAAAAAGAATGTAGTCAGTCATCAAATTTCCACCATGCAAAGCAGTGGACATCAGTGGACCAGCAGCATGACATCTATTTTCTCCCAGGACAGCAGTGGACCTTGGTGGATCAGGAGGTGGCGGGGCAGAGGCAGCATTCAGACTCTTTTCGCCCCTGAGCCTGGGACAGACCTCCGGACGTGGCAGTGGAAGCACTTGGACTAGGACAGGGGCAACTTAGACAAGGAAGCACTTAGACTAGGACAAGGGCAACTGAGACAATTCTACATTTACACCTGTTGGATAAATCTCACACTGGATTTTTTAAATATACATTAATTTACTAGGGGTATTGGCTAATGGTTTATATCAATAATTTAAGGGCTAAAATTAATTGTATGTTTAAAAAAAAATAAGGTGGCTTAAAGTGGGGAAAGTAATTTATTGGGGACTTGGTTTGGAGGGAAACTTCAATTTGCCCTCGGGGTCATGGTTCTCCCAATCTGTTTGGTGGTGGCACTGCATATGTTGTCGCATGGAAGTGGTGCCAGGGTTTCGACCCAAACCCTCACCCACTTTCTCCTGGCAGATGTTACAGGTGACGGAATTGTCTTTTTTTGTCACTTGCACAGAGCTGAGTGCAGTTGGCAGTTCTTCCGAGGTGGCACATTGCTGGGCTCCTCCTGACTGCTGCTCTGCTCCTCCTGACAGCTGTCGGGCTCTTCCTCATAGTCAGGGACAAAGTTTTCTTCTCCTAACTCCTCTTCAGCAGCCATCCCACACGAGACCCTACTGCAGCTGTTTTGTTATTTGCTGGCTCTACATCCGATGCCTTTATGAGATGTTCAACATCTAATGTGTCTGGGTCCAGCCATTTGGAGAAACTTAGGAGCAGCTGCCTTGCAGGTGGCACTGCAGTGCCAGGGATCTTGGTTGGACCCGCATTTGCACCCTGGTTTGACATGCTGATCACTCTGCCCACAATCAGCCCACAATCTGCCCACAATCAGCCCTCCTATCCTCTACTCTCCTCTCTATCCCTATATATCTATTTATTTCTCTGCTCTGCTTTCTCTCTCTGCCTGCTTCCACCTCCACTACACACAGACTGGCCTCCAGTAAACGAATCACCTTATATGGAGGGTGAGGGGAAGGTACTGACACCACAGAGGGGCTGGCAGCTGATTGGATGGGCGTTAGGGTCTATGGTAATCTCTTTCTCCCACCCAGTGACTCTCCAGACAGCTAAAATGTGCGGCAACCATGTTTTTTTTTTTTTTTTTTAATGAATCCGTGTAAATTTGCTTTGCAGAACAAAGCATATTGACAGGGCTATTTGCAGTGAATCTTACTTTGTCAGATTCACTTTTCTCATCTCTAATTTTAAGGAAATAGTTGTTTTCTATACCACCAAAAATCTCCAAAAGTCTTGAAATAGCCAATTTTTTTATTAAAAAAAAAGCTACAAAGTATTACAAATTACCTACTGAGTTTTAGGGTGAGTTCACACTACGGAAAAGGGGTGGATAATCCGCTGTTAATTCCATTGCTTGCCCCCCTCATGCGCATCTCCGCACGTACCATACACTCCATTCTATAATCGAGGGAGTTCCGGCAGAATCCACCCAACCATAGAATGGAGTCTATGGCACGGGAGGAGATGCGGGCGGGCGTGAGTAGGAGCAAGTGACAGAATTTGTGGCGGATTATCTTCTCCTATTCCGTAGTGTGAACCCACCCTTATATAGTATTTATTTAATTATTACAAATGTTATTGCTTAATTGTTAGTGTTTTACTTGCTTTGTATTTGTGATAAATTATAAATAAAGAAAATTCACAGCATTTGATTTTTTGCCTTTTTAAAAATAAAATCTATTCCAGAAGGCTTATTATTATAATTATTTATATATAAGGCTTCTACCACTTTAAGGCTATGTTCATTTCGAAGCGAGAATATGGCCATATTTTGATAATTACGGACATAAATAATGATCATTATTTAGAGATGTAATATTCAAAGTTATGGCTGTATTTTCACCTAAAACATTGTGTGAACATAGCCTCAAGAGGTATATTAAATAATAAAAGTAGTTATTAGGTTAAAACCTAATAAAAATTCTGAGTTGAAAAAAAATTAGATTATAATAGTTTCTGAAATTAGGGAAGGTTATGGTAAGGCTCTGCTGTGGTAATTATTCCTGTTGTTAGCTTCAGACAACTGCCAAGAAGTCAGGAAGCTTAGATTGCTCAGCAAAGTTCATCTAAACTAATCTTTGTTATCCAGAGAACAGCCTACAGAGGTAACCATCATCATTTGCACAGAATCTGCATGCACAACCTCATCTGCTCTGTTCTTATGAATTACTACAGGGATTTCATGTAGCTCTCACATAAAAGATTGGTAATTGACAAAAAATTTTTTTACAACTAAGACAGTATAAAGGGTTTTTTTTTAGGGTCACCCAAGAGGTCAGCGATGTCTATACATTGCAAAGAAATCTATTATGGACTATCCAGACTATTTTTGCTTTACAGTATTATAGCTTTTAGCTAAAAATGGTATTCCAAGAGTTTTTATGTAGTTTTATGTTTGCTGTGTTTATCGGAGGGACATGTCAAATGGCTTAATCAGTCGGAGTCTCCCTCACCTTCCTCCCTCTGGCTATTTCAGAAGGTATTCAAGCATTCGAATGTGGGCAAAACCACACCTGCACACAGTGTTCTATAGCTGCCCATTAATCAATAACGTCACTAACATTGGGCGGCTCTTGATCATTATGATCATCATCTTGATCATCCCGCCCCCAGTAGGAGGGAACCCCCACCCCTGCATGACACAGCTCCATTAGAATACACTTTTTACCCCATCTTTTTATTTTCACTCAAAATTATGGTCATATTTAGCTTTTATTTTAATGTGTTTGAACCTTAGTATTCTAAGTAACAATATAATATTTGTCACTGCAGGGTTTAGCTACCTAAAATATAGAAGGAAATTTAATAATGATCTTACCAGAAAAGTACTGTTAAAAATTAGCACAGTTTTGCTCAGTACTCAGAAGGTTTGTTTAAAACACAGGTTAAGTGAATTTTTACCCAAATAACCAATTACTCAAAAATTTGAAACAATTTTACCATTGAAATAAATTCCCACCAAATGATCACCATCAAGTACACCACAATGTTATATGGAACAGTACTTCTAAATGGAAATTCCTTTATGTAAATTTTCTTGATTGCTTCCTGCATAATAGCGAAGATCAATGAAAGTAGCAGAATGGTTGTAAGTCCTTCTTCAGTGCGCTATCAGTATGACTGCTTGTTTTCTCTTGCCTATGGAGCATGAGGCGTAGGCAGTCATGAAACAACATCTGTTTATGAAATACAGGAAAATCTGATTATTTTCAGCTTCGGTTTCAAATCTCTGTGAAAACAACATAGATTTGATTCATATATTACCAAATTTGCGGATTAAGCAAAAAAAATATACTCAGGAGAATGAGTAATTATCAAATTGGTAGATAAACATTTCACTAATATATTTATTTACACTTCAAAGGGGTTTTAAACTTTTTTTTATTAGCATATTGCATATGCAACTGATCCAGGGGCCGTTGTGTACAAACAGTAATAATTTGCTGTATTTATTACTTATTCCTACACTTATATCCATGAGCTTCTGTAACAATTAAGGGGCTTTTACACAGGCCGATTATCATCCGAAGGAGTGTTTTAGTACCACATCCTTTTGCTGCTTTAAAATGTATCAATATTGGCTGCACAACTTCCTATGTATATTGGGGATGTTCGGCTGATAGCAAAGAAAAACTGACAGCACAGATAGGCAGGGCAACCTGAAAATACAGAGGCAGCTGGAAAGCAAAATGGAAGAGATCTGGAGAGCAGGATGCCAGATCACACAGCAGCGCAGAAGGTATGTATGCACAGGTTGTGTGATCTGGAAACTAACAGCATGGATATATGCTGTGCTGTCCGTTTCCCAGCCTCTCGATTAATTGTTGCGTGTAAAGGCACTGCAAATGAGCACCGATCCCATGTTGGGCCATGTAAAAGGACATGTCTATTTTGTGTGGCTGCTATTCATTGAAATAGACTTTGCGGAGCTGAACTTTACATTATCTGCTAGGGCTAATTGGAGCGTGGACACACCCAAATGTGCCTGTAATCCAATTAGAAAAAAGTACTGTCCGGGTTGAACATCTCAGACAGCGACCGTTCTGTGACACGGCCGTGTCTCAGAACGGCCTCTGTCTTGCCTTGTGTGAACATGACCTTTATGTATAATATGAAATTAGATCACTTTTATGACTCACAAAAATGACAGAGAAAATATGATACATGTACGTAACATATTTCCACACTGCTCTACTTTCAGATGAAAGCATTTTAATGGCTCTTTTATTTTTAAAGATGGTATAAGGCTTTTTTCACACATCCATGTATTCTGTCTACATCTGCTGACCTGCACATACGGACAGAATGCAGACCAGTTGATTTCTAGGGTCCCATATACACATCCATACATGTTTGGTTTGTGATCTGTGCTGAAAAAACAAACAAAAACCGGACAAGCCATTGTGCAGCCTGTATTTTTGTCACAATTCTACTGTTGTTGGAATGTAGGGGTCTATGCAACTGTGGACACTTTGCGGACGGGTGGTTGCAGCCCTGTGGCAATGGCTGTGGATGTGTGAATCTGGGCTAAGTGTGACAGTTTAGTATATTTACAGATATTAAATAGTGTATTGACTTGTTATACAGTATGTATATGATCACACTGTTGATTAAAGGGAAACTATCAGCTATCAGCATGTTAGAGTTGTTTGTTGTTTTTTTCTTTTTTTTTAGTTTTGTTGCACACCATTAGTGAATATTTGGGAGCATGACATTGAAAATTGACAAAAACACGTCAATTTGCTGCCTGGAACACGTAAATCAGCCTCATTGGAGCCTATTTCAATCTGGCACACAAATGTCAGATAGAAGCTTTATAAATGTTATGCAAATGAGAACATAAAGCCCACAGAGTGTTTCCCTGGGCTGCAGAAGCCCAGCAATGTTTGTTTTGTCAATCTAAACATAGTGGGCATTTAGGAGGGGAGTGGTTACAACCTGGGAACCATGAGGGGAGGGAGGGGAGTGATTACAGCCTGGGAACCATGAGGGGAGGGGAGTGATTACAGCCTGGGAACAATGAGGGGAGGGGAGTGATTACAGCCTGGGAACCATGAGGGGAGGGGAGTGATTACAGCCTGGGAACCATGAGGGGGGGGGAGTGATTACAGACCGGGAACCATGAGGGGAGGGGAGTGATTACAGCCTGGGAACCATGAGGGGAGGGGAGTGATTACAGCCTGGGAACCATGAGGGGAGGGGAGTGATTACAGACCGGGAACCATGAGGGGGGGGGGGGAGTGATTACAGCCCGGGAACCATGAGGGGAGGGGAGTGATTACAGCCTGGGAACCATGAGGGGAGGGGAGTGATTACAGCCTGGGAACCATGAGGAGAGGGGAGTGATTACAGAACGGGAACCATGAGGGGGGGGGGAGTGATTACAGCCTGGGAACCATGAGGGGAGGGGAGTGATTACAGCCTGGGAACCATGAGGGGAGGGGAGTGATTACAGCCTGGGAACCATGAGGGGAGGGGAGTGATTACAGCCTGGGAACCATGAGGGGAGGGGAGTGATTACAGACTGGGAACCATGAGGGGAGGGGAGTGATTACAGACTGGGAACCATGAGGGGGGGGGGGGGGAGTGATTACAGCCCGGGAACCATGAGGGGAGGGGAGTGATTACAACCTGGGAACCATGAGGGGAGGGGAGTGATTACAGCCTGGGAACCATGAGGGGAGGAGAGCGATTACAGCCCGGGAACCATGAGGGAGGGGAGTGATTACAGACCGGGAACCATGAGGGGGGGAGGGGGTGTAGTGATTAAAGCCCGGGAACCATGAGGGGAGGTGAGTGATTACAACCTGGGAACCATGAGGGGAGGGGAGTGATTACAGCCTGGGAACCATGAGGGGAGGGGAGTGATTACAACCTGGGAACCATGAGGGGAGGGGAGTGATTACAGCCTGGGAACCATGAGGGAGGGGAGTGATTACAGACCGGGAACCATGAGGGGGGGGGGGTGTAGTGATTACAGCCCGGGAACCATGAGGGGAGGTCAGTGATTACAATCTGGGAACCATGAGGGGAGGGGAGTGATTACAGCCTGGGAACCATGAGGGGAGGGGAGTGATTACAAACCGGGAACCATGAGGGGGGGGAGTGATTACAGCCCGGGAACCATGAGGGGAGGGGAGGGGAGTGATTACAGCCCGGGAACCATGAGGGAGGGGAGTAATTACAGACCGGGAACCATGAGGGGGGGGGGGTGTAGTGATTACAGCCCAGGAACCATGAGATGAGGTGAGTGATTACAACCTGGGAACCATGAGGGGAGTGATTACAGCCTGGGAACCATTAGGGGAGGGGAGTGATTACAGACCAGGAACCATGAGGAGAGGGGAGTGATTACAGCCCGGGAACCATGAGGAGAGGGGAGTGATTACAGCCCGGGAACCATGAGGAGAGGGGAGCGATTACAGCCAGGGAACCATGAGGGGAGGGGAGTGATTACAGACTGGGAACCATGAGGGGGGGGGGTGTAGTGATTACAGACCAGGAACCATGAGGAGAGGGGAGTGATTACAGCATGGGAACCATGAGGAGAGGGGAGTGATTACAGCCCTGGAACCATGAGGAGAGGGGAGTGATTACAGCCCAGAAACCATGAGGGAGGGGAGCGATTACAGCCCGGGAACCATGAGGGGAGGGGAGTGATTACAGACTGGGAACCATGAGGAGAGTGATTACAGACCAGGAACCATAAGGGGAGGGGAGTGATTACAACCTGGTAACCATGAGGGGAGGGGAGTGATTACAGACCAGGAACCATGAAGTGAGGGGAGTGATTACAGACCGGGAACCATGAGGAGAGGGGAGTGATTAAAGCCCGGGAACCATGAGGAGAGGGGAGCGATTACAGCCCGGGAACCATGAGGGGAGGGGAGTGATTATAGCCCGGGAACCATGAGGGGAGTGATTACAGACTGGGAACCATGAGGGGAGGGGAGTGATTACAGATGGGGAACCATGAGGGGAGGGGAGTGATTACAGCCTGGGAACCATGAGGGAAAGGGAATGATTACGGCCCGGGAACCATGACTAGTTGAGGGAGAGACTCCAGCCACATGACTAGTTACCGCCGACTTGCATTTGGACTACAAATCTCCCTAATGTCATCTTCTGCAATGTCTTTGCTACATGTTGATGAAAAGAGGGAAAATGCAGCAATAATGACCTTTATGTTTTCAGTGCTTAAAACAGGAATTTAAAATTTAAAAGCTTGTTGTCATAACCTAGATAATAATTAAGTATGGCTATACATACACATCTCAGTGCTGTAGGTAGAGACTAGGGAATTACTTGATTGACATTTGCAAAGCTAATTATGGAAATTTGGATCTAATTATGTGACAGGCATTATATCATGAATTGCCTTGAAGATGTACTGCATCTTGCTACACTGAAATCATTGACAGTGCGTTAAACACATCTGGTAAGAGATACATTATTAATTTTACTAATACTGTCATTTTACCTTTTTGATACAAGGATTAGTAGAGCATTAGGCACTACGTTTTAGCAATCCTTTTTTCTCATCTGTTGTTGCAAAAAAAAAAAAAAACGGACGGAAAAACGGATGCATTTGTGTGCATCCGTTTTGATCTGTTTTTTTCCATTGACTTACATTATATATATTTAAAAAAAAAGATCAAAACATCTTTTTTTTTGTTAACGTAAACAAAAATTCAGTCGAACTTTTTGTGTATGTTAAAAAAATGTTTTGTATAATGGAAGCAAGCAAGAACATTTGGATAATTTAACATCCCAAGTGCTTCTTTGGCACAAACCTTACCTGTGATATGCCGATAACCAGTGTATGGGAAACACACTCAGATCGCTTCTGTAGAAAAACTACATAAAAAAGATAATTCACAGGCTATCCAAACAGATCTATACAATTGCCAGTTAGTCACAATGAACGCTGAACTGTACCCATATGCGTCTTCACTGCATGGCACCTGAACCGCACATCCCAAAAGCTTCTTTTGCACAAACTTTGCCTGTGATATGCCGATCCCACTGTATGGGAAACACACTCACACAATGACAGCTGTCCAAAAAATGTCTGTCAAACGGCCAGAAAAATGATGTGTGTCGTCATGGCCTGAAAGAGGTAATTATTCATGTGGTTCACTGGGGCAAGTTGCATAATTTTTCTTTGGCTATGTTCACAAGCCATTGAAATGACAGCTGTTTTTATGGGGTGGCCAGCATTTAATGTCAAATAACAGCCGTTATTATGGATTAACATCTGTTATTTGACATTAAATGATGGCCATCCAATAAAAAAAAAACACATGTCATTTTGAGGCTATGTTCGGCTGCCTTTTTTCGGCTGCCTTTTTTTAAAAACATGTCATTTTGAGGCTATGTTCGGCTGCCGTCTTATTGACGTAATTTAATTGATCTCAGTGCAATGCAATGAAGTCAATAGGATGATGGACTTCCAATACACACAATGTATAAAATAACGGACGTTGTCTGTGCGGATGTCAAAATAATGATCTCAGTTATTTGTGGACGTTATTTTTTTTCACACTCTTTTTTTCTTCACCGTCCTTTCAAAGTTTTTACTATTAAATTTAATGGACTTTTCAATTAAAGACACACACACAAAAGCCATTCAGTCCACCTAAACTAGAATAATGTACCAACAACAGTCATTGCACTGACCGGCGGCCACACAGCTAAATGACGTCCATCATTTTAGACTCAAAATGAGGGACGTCATTTTAAAACGTGTGAACATACACTTAGGCCTCATTCACACGTTCAGTAGTTTTTCTGGACCGCAAAACCTCCTGCTATTTTTACTCAGTGGTCCATATAAATTTATCCATATTGCATCCGTTAGCGTTTCCATATCCGTTTCCGTAAAATGTGAATAGTACTAGTTTGCATACAGTATATTTTTATCCGTGTATTTTACGGACGTCACGGAAGTGACATCCGTGACGTCCATAATAAACACGGATCCCATAGACTTCTATTAGTAATCCGTACCGCAATCACAACCCGCACTAGAGCATGTGTTTTTTTTTTACGGAACAGATTACGGATCAAAATTAACACTGACTGTGTGAATAGCCCAATAGAAATCAATGTGCTTTAAGTTGCACCGTGATTACTGATCTGGAAAACCGGACAGCTTTACTGAACGTGTGAATAAGGCCTTATTAAGAATGGTGTGCTTGATGATACAGACCATGTACACATTTTATTTTTGAAGGTCCTTTTAGATATTGTTAAAAAAAAAAATGAAAAAGTAGAAATGTATGCCAATGTGAATGTAAGGTCATAGCATGTATTGATTTTCCTTTTGCTGCATCTATTATCTAGTTTGGGTTGAATTTCACATAATTGTCTTGCTGATCTATGTCATTACAAATTAATGGCTTGTACATTATCAATTTTATATATTGTATGGTGTGGTGTGCACCCACCTAAATCATCACAATGTGTTCACACATTATAAAAAAAAAAGCTAAATACAACAATAATTGTGAGTGACAATAAATAGCACAGTGCAAATAGACAAAATAAAAAAATGGCCACAATATGCCAAAGCAGGTGGTAAATTATGAGCATGTTTATTATTTGGATGGTTGTAATTAGAGATGAGCGAACCAGGTTCGGGTTTAAGTTGATCCAAACCCGAGCGTTCGGTATTTGATTAGCTGGGGCTGCTGAACTTGGATAAAGCTCTAAGGTTGTCTGGAAAACATGGATACAGCCAATGACTATATCCATGATTTCCACATAGTCTTAGGGCTTTATCCAAGTTCAGCTGCCACCGCTAATCAAATGCCGAAAGTTCGGGTTTGGATGGACTCGAGCATGCTCCAGGTTCGCTCATCTCTAGTTGTTATCAATTACAGCTGTTTTTTATAAGGTGCGCGTGCTGCTGGCCATGTTCCTATTGACTTCAACGGAGAGCAATATTACATTGAAAATATGTCCGTATTTTAACCGAAAAATTATGCATGTGTTTCTGTGTTATCTGACATTGTGTGAAAATATCCTAAATTTTATCCTTATTTTACATATTGGCCAATGGCTAACATATGTTACTGTACAGCCATTGGCTATGTTCACACATACAATTTCTGTCATTCTTTGGTCAGGTTTTTTCAACCAAAACCAGGAGTGTGTTGAAAACACGGAAACTGGGCTAATCTTTCCATTATAATTTTGCCTTGTGAGTTCCATTTTTGATTTTGGTAGAAAAAAGACTGACCAATAGGATGACGAAAATACTATTTGTGAACTATTGGAGCCATTGGCAGTACTGTAGGAGCCAGGAATAGAGTACATGAACTCACTGGGCCTGCTCTGGCTGGGGAATCAGCAGCTCCTATTCTGTGGCTTCTGATGCTCATAGTGCTTGCGCCGTTATAGGAGAGCTTAGTGCATGTGTGTGCTGTCTACCGTGCTGTGCTGGCTTGGAACATGAGCACAGAATACTAATGAGTATACAAGAAGGATATCAAGAGATACACAGGGCCATTGCAGGTCTAGGGCACAGAGAACACTAGCCCTTTCTCTAGGACCCTATCCTGGCAAGATTTAAAGCTTTTCTTAGCGACATACACCTATAGACACAGCTTTCCCTTGTACGGATGGAAATCTTATTATTAACTAATTATTGTCATACATTCAGTGGCAGCAGTTGACAGGGAATTCTGTAGGTAAAAGATTTGCTTTAATGACCTAAAAGAAATTGCCATTTTTATATACATTTGGAAGTTTGGCTATGTTCACACAACGTCAAAAATAGAGAAAAGGCGTCTGATTTCGCTATTTAAAAAAACGTCTGTTTTTGCCACGATTTAACCCTTTAAGGACATGGCCCATTTTCGTTTTTACGTTTTCGGTTTTTCCTCCTTGTGTTTAAAAGGTCATAGCACTTGCATTTTTCCACCTAGAAACCCACATGAGCCCTTATTTCTTGCGTCACTAATTGTACTTTGCAATTACAGGCTGAATTTTTGCATAAAGTACACTGCGAAACCAGAAAAAAATTCAAAGTGTGGTGAAATTGAAAAAAAAAAACGCATTTCTTTTATTTGGGGGAAATGTGTTTTTACGCCATTCGCCCTGGGGTAAAACTGACTTGTTATGCATGTTCCTCAAGTCGTTACGATTAAAACGATATGTAACATGTATAACTTATATTGTATCTGATGGCCTGTAAAAAATTCAAACCGTTGTTAACCAATATACATTCCTTAAAATCGCTCCATTCCCAGGCTTATAGCGCTTTTATCCTTTGGTCTATGGGGCTGTGCGAGGTGTCATTTTTTGCGCCATGATGTGATCTTTCTATCGGTACCTTGATTGCGCATATACGACTTTTTGATCGCTTTTTATTACATTTTTTCTGGATTTGATGCGACCAAAAATGCGCAATTTTGCACTTTGGGATTTTTTTTGCGCTGACGCCGTTTACCGTACGAGATCAGGAATGTGATTAATTAATAGTTCGGGCGATTACGCACGCGGCGATACCAAACATGTTTATTTATTTATTTATTTGTTTACTTTTATTTAAAACCTGGGGAAAGGGGGGTGATTCAGACTTTTATTAGGGGAGGGGGATTTTTACTATTAACAACACGTTTTTTTTTTTTTTTACACATATACTAGAAGCCCCCCTGGGGGACTTCTAGTATATACACTTTGATCTCTCATAGAGATCTCTGCAGCATAGATATGCTGCAGAGATCCATGAGATCGGCACTCGTTTGCTTTCGGCTGCTGCAGCCGGAAGTAAACGAGTGCTGAGCCGAGGACGGCGCCATCTTGGACGCGTCCCCGGCCGGCATCAGACAGGGAGATCGCTCCTCCGGGACAAGGTCCCGGAGGAGCGATCTCCCCCACTAGACACCAGGGAAACGTTGCCTCCGGTAATCGGAGGCAGCTGTCAACTTTGACAGCTGCCTCCGATTAGCTAATTAGCGGGCACGGCGATCGGACCGTGCCCGCTAATAGCGGCGGTCCCGGGCTACACGCGGCACCCGGGATCGCGGCACTTCAAAGCGGGGCCGCCGCGCACCGGTACCGTACCGGTACGTCCTATGTCCTTAAGAGGTTAACTGACTGCAATGGCAATGCATTGAAGTCAATGGAAAGATGGACGTCCAATGCACACAATGTATTGAATAACAGACGTTTTTACCACTGACGTCAAAATAATGAACCTGATCATTATTTTCGGACGTCTTTTGCAAACAGCGGACGTTTTATATTAGTTGTTCACACACAGTTTTTCTTCTGTCACTGTTCATTCTCCATTTTTTCTATTAAATTCAATGCACTTTTCAATTAAGCCACATCCAAAGGCCAATCAGTAACCCAAACTAGAATTATGTACAAACACCCGTCATTGCAAGGGGAGGCCAGGCTGCTAAATAACGTCCGTTATTTTAGACTTAAAATGACGGACGTAATTTTAAATGGAGCTGAAAAAACGTTGTGTAAATGTATATATTTCATAGTTTTGCACAGGTGAATTGTTCCAAGTATCTATGACTAGTATTTCCTCTAATCAGCATTTGCATACAACTAATTTATTATTATAATTTTCACTATTGAAGGCTTAAATTGTTTTTTATCTACAATGCATGGAGTTTCTAGTCTCTCTTAAAAGTTGTTCTGTTTTTGCTAACAACAGGCAATTAACAAACGGTGTGACAATTTTCTCATTTGTTTGTAGGGAGGGAACTGTTTTCCTAGACAATGAATGCAGTGTGGAGAGAACAGCAGCAAACATTCGTCATGGTTTGTTTGACTTCATACAGCTTGTACACAGGCTGTCAATCTCCAAGGTCTCCAAGATAAATTGAAACAATTATGTCAACAGCTTGGTAGATTTGTGTAATAGATGTGCATTATTTCATTTTATTGAATATTATTAGTAATAAAAATGCAATAGTTTATAGTATGACATGCTGTCGGAATTAATTTCTTCATTATAGCACATTTTTTAACCCAAAAAATATGATTACATTATTACTTTGAAAAATGTAAAATGTTTTTTCTAAGGATACATGAATTATGAATGAACAAGCATAGTGATTATGGAGGTAATGGCATCTAATACACTACTCTGTAAGGGCCCTATTACACCAACAGATTATCTGACAATTTTTTTTAAGCCAAAGCCAGAAATGGATTTAAAAAGAGGAAAAATCTCAGTCTTTCCTTTATGACCTGTTCTCTGTTTATAGTCCATTCCTGGCTTTGGCTCACAAAAATCTGTCAGATAATCTGTTGGTGTAATAGGGCCCT
The DNA here is from genome assembly GCF_027789765.1 of Dendropsophus ebraccatus. Lineage (NCBI taxonomy): Eukaryota > Metazoa > Chordata > Amphibia > Anura > Hylidae > Dendropsophus > Dendropsophus ebraccatus. The sequence continues at coordinate 132,229,947 of NC_091455.1, forward strand.
AACTCTTATTCTTAGGGTGTTATTTCACAGGCCTATGGGGGCCAGATAATAAGTGTAAACAAGTGTCGATCTGCTAGATCGGCGCTCGTTTACTGGGCCTATTCCACGGCATGATTATCATTTAACAAGGGCTACATGGACACCGTTACCGATGTCCTTGCAGCCCTTGCTTAAACTTTATACATTACCTATCCAAGCTTGCGGTCTTCTTCTCCCCGGGTCCCCTGCGCTTCAGCTTCAGAGCGGCCTGCCTCAGCTGACAGGCCACTCAGCAAATCACTGGCCACGGCGGTCCTGGCCTGTGATTGGCTGGAGCGTGCGGGACCCAGGGAGAAGAAGACCACAAGAGGAGTCCTGCAGCCTTGATAGGTAATGTAAATCGTCAGTCGCCGGCCGTGCACCGCTATTACACGTAGTGATGCGCGGTCGGCGCCCGACAACATATAGGATGGCATGTCATTACAGAATTCTGTGGTATCTATGCTAGTTAAAATGATATTTCTATGTTGCAGAATCATAGCTTCCTGGCCCCCTTTAGCCTGTTTGTGGTAGCCTGAGGTGGTCAAGAACAGACTAAGTGAAGAAGTTATGCGATTTCCATTAACTCCAATTGACATTAAAAGGAGTTGCATAAATGGCACAGTCATTCCTGCTACTTTGTCCACAAACTAACTAGCTAACTAACTAACTAACTAACTAACACAAACTATAAGGCATATATGAGGATGAAACCCATCCCAGGTGACTACCTCATAAGGCTGATTGAGAGAATGCCAAGAGTGTGCAAAGTTGTCAGCAAAGCAAAAAGCGACTACTTTGGAGAATTTGTATTGCTTAGTTCCGTACGTGGACCTTCATAGTTGTCATGCCTTTAGTATAAATCTACAATGTAGATAAAAAAAATACATGAAATTAAAAGTTGTGTTGAAACATTTCATCAATTAATCCTCAAGGATATTATAGTACAAATAAATGACATGATTTAGTTAGGCTGGGTTCACACTACGTTTTTGAAATTTGTTTTTTGCAAAAACGGATGAAAAACGGATGCATGCGTGTGCATCCATTTGATCCGTTTTTCCATTGAATTCCATTATTAAAAAAAAGGATCAAAACTGATCCATTTTTTTTAACGGACCAAAATGAGGTGGACTACGTTTTTGTGTACGTTAAAAAAAACAGATCAGTTTTTTTAAATAATGGGATTCAATGGAAAACGGATCAAAACGGATGCACATACATGCATCCGTTTTTCCATCGGTTTTTCATCCGTTTTTTTTGCAAAAACGGATGAAAAAAAATAGATTTCAAAAGCGTAGTGTGAACCCAGCCTAATAATAGTGATGAATAACAGTAATGCAGCATATGACGGTCTCTATAGATTACTGCCTATAGCTTACAATAGTTGTAGAAAGTTAAATCAGTAATCAAATAGTGTAAAAGTAAAGTTAATTTGATCAACCCCTACATGACCAAAGGTCATTGTTGCACAGATGTCTAGGTCACATTGAAGCAGTGTTCCTTCTTGCCTTCTAAGAGGGTTCCCAATCAGTCAGTGACAAGTTGTTCTCCTGTCACTGATAGCCTTAACCCTTTAAGGACGGAGCCAGTTTTAATTTTTGTGCTTTCGTTTTTTCCTTCTCGTGTTTAAAAGGCCACTATGCTTGCATATTTTCCCCTACAGACCCACATGAGCCCTTATTTTTTGCGACACGAATTATACTTTGCAAATACAGACTTAATTTTTCTATAAAATGTGCTGCAAAACTAGAAAAAAAAATTATATGTGCGGTGAAATTGGAAAAAAAGGTGCAATCCCTTTTATTTTGAGGGGTTTCGCGTTTACGCCGTTCTCCCTATGGTTAACTGACATGTTATCTATGTTCCTCAAGTCAGTACAATTACAACGATATGTAACTTGCATGACTTTTATTTTATTTGATGGCTTTTAAAAAAAGGAAAACCTTAAAAATAAAAAAACTAAATGTGTTTAAAATTGCTCTGTTCCCATCCTTATAACACTTTTATTGTTTGGGCTATGGGTCTGTGTGAGGGGCCACTTTTTGTGCCATGATCTGCTCTTTCAATTGGTACCTTGTTTGCGTATATGCGACTTTTTCTGGACTTGATGTAAAAAAAAAAAGCCCAATTTTGCACTTTGGCGGGGTTTTGTACTTACTGTACGCTGTTTACCTGGCAAGATCAGGAATGTGATAATTTAATAGTTCGATGATTATAGCAAATATGTTTATTTTTTTTTATAGATTTTTTTATTTTTATTTATAAAATGGTAAAAGGGGGGTGATATAAACTTTTATTAGGGGAGGGGATTTTTTATTAATAAAAAAACTTTATAATTTTTTTTTACATCTAGCAATTAGAAGTCCCCTGGGGGACTTCTATATACACAGCACTGATCTCCCATTGAGATCAATGCTGTTCATATAATACAGCAATGATCCATCAGATGAGTGCTCTGTTACTCTGGTCTGTAGCAGATCAGATACACTGATTGCTGAGCTGGGATCAGCGTCATTACGACGAGGAGCCCCTGCTGGCTCAGTAGAAAGGATCTCCCCTCCGTGATTGCACCGGAGGGGCAAGATCCCCCCACTAGACACCAGGGACAGGGACTAGGACAAGGACTATTTAAATGCAGCTGTCAGCTTTGACAGCTGCATTTAAATTGTTAATTAGCCTGGAGCGGCGATCGTCTGCCCCAGCTAATACCAACGGTCCTTAGCTGCACATAGCAAGCGGGGACCGCACGCTGCAGAGAGGGCTCACGCCGGGAGCCCTCTCTGTTTACCCTTAAAGGCCGCATGACGAGTATACTGTACATGTGTCGTTAAGGAGTTAAATGCCACGATCTTTATAAATCACAGCTATACACAGGAACAGCTACTGGGAATATAAGAATTAAAGGACAACTCTGGCGCTTAAGAAAAAAAAACGAGACAGCAACACATACATTTTATACTCACCATCCCCTTCTGACTCGATCGCAATGAATGGGAGAGAAAAGGCTACTAGTGCACTGGCACACCAGCAGCCTTTTCATTGGCTGGACCACATCACATGACCTCCAGCTTGCTAAGCCAATCAGGGCTAAGCAAGCTGGACTCCATGTGATGTGATCCAGTATGCACATCATCTTTACTCTCCCATTCATTCAAGCTGAAGATTCTAAAGAAGAGAGAGACCAGGCCCGCCCCCAGGTTTTTGACAACATCACTTTTATGGCAGCTGAGCTGTAGATGTTGCTTGCAGGAGTTGTTTGCTTTTGGCACTTCCTGCTGCATATGTAGGTACCTTGGTTCTGGCAGCTAATGGTCAAACCCCTGATAATCAGATAATGAAAGTCCCAGAAAATCCTTTAAAATTAGGTTGTCTTACCTTTAAATGTCTAACTTGAGTGCCAGCTGTGGGACATATACTATGGGAGATTTATTATTTTTCAGTGAAATAATGATAAACTGAAAAAAACATTTGTTAATGATCTTTTAATTGGTAAATACTGGGAAGTCATCAGTTATGACAGTATTGTCTGAATGACCTGAAAACAACTTCTATTTCCTCTTGGCTTTTTCATTTCCAACATTGTGCAAGATTGATGTTAGTTATTGCACCGTCCTTTCTTTTCTCAGTACCATAAACTCAATCTCAATGGAACTGGCATATAATATTTATTTGTTCTCAGACTCATGACATTGTTATATAGCACTCTGTCTGTCAACCTATTTATCTATTGATTTGTGCAAAGCATTGAAAATAAGTGTTAATAAAAGGATGCACCAGTATATCAAAAGCTTCTGTGTAGATGGATGTTGGTCAATGCTCTTCTGACAAAACAATATGTTAGCAGCATGCTTATGTTAGCAGCAAGGTCAGTACCCGGGGCTCTAAAACAATCATAAATACCACTGCATCATCTAGTGAAGAGAAGGTATATATTCAGGGACAGACAGACAGACCCTGAATCCTGTAGATCCAAGTTACATTTCCAATACAGAAATAAAATATGTATTGACTTTTATACTATCGGTCAAGATAGCTGTAAGATAGATAGATAGATAGATAGATAGATAGATAGATAGATAGATAGATAGAAACATAGATAGATAGATAGATAGATAGATAGATAGATAGATAGATAGATAGATAGAAACATAGATAGATAATAGATGGCTAAATAGATAGATGATTGACAGATAGATAGATAGATAGATAGGAGACAGATAGATAGATAGATAGATAGATAGATAGATAGATAGATAGGAGATAGATAGATCATTTCTTTTTTTTTTAGTCAAGAATTTATTTGTAGTACAGAAGATGACTTCTTAGGACCAGAAGTCATATAAAGTATCCCTATGGGTATTTGCCACAATCGAGTTAATTTGCCTCTTGCGGATAAGGCTGGCTTCACATTGCGTTCTTGCAATCCGTTTTTTTTCATCTGTTATTTGCAAAAAAACTGATGCATTTGTGTGCATCTGTTTTGATTCGTTTTACCATTGACTTCCACGGATCAAAACGGATCCTTTTTTTTAACGGACTATTGTGTCCGTTTAAAAAAACGGATCCGTTTTGATCTGTTTATTTTACAATGGAAGTCAACGGAAAAACGGACACAAATGGATCCGTTTTTTCCATCAGTTTTTGCAAAAAACGGATGAAAAAAACGGATTGCAAAAACGCAGTGTGAACCTAGCCTAATATTTTTTTTAAGTATATTAAGTAAAAAAAATACACCCTAAAATGTAACTTTTATGAATACCTAATAAAGAAAATTATCAATTGTTTTTCTAGGGAAGGCACCACCATTAGCATAAGGAAGGGGGCACAGCATCTGGAGCATTTATAGTTTGTTCCTATTATGTCCTTGGATTTGTATCTCTGTACAGCAGCAAGGTCAAGTGTTCGCCATAAAAGGAGCAGCTTGACAAGCTTTAAGAAGCGCCTGACAACAAGACGTCTCTGGTGGGCTAAGGCAGTGGAGGGGTCAATGTCTCTAACAGTGGTGGTCTAGGGACAAGGAGGATGTTAGATAATATTAGCTTTGTACATGTTCATTTAAATTTAGGTTACGGACCAGTTTAATACCAGCATAATATGAGGGCATAACTGAGTTATTATGACCATTACACTGCAAAGACAATGCCTGGTACTGACTGCATCATAGATCCCTATAATAGATAACTATCATGCAATTAGTTTAGTTCATTAGGTAGAGACTTGTATTGTGCCTATATTATGCTAGTGATAAACTGGCCTAAATGTTTGTGATTCTCTCATATTACTTTGCAGTGGACTAATGTTTGTTTAGTTTTTATGTTGTTTTCATAATGCGCTGAAAGCTGAAAGGAGTTGTCTTTTTGCAACTGCTAAAGAGCTACAGGTTGGGGGTCACTGCTTTAGGCCCCATTCACACGTCCGTGTCAGTTTTTACTGTCAGGAAATCCTGATCAGGAGACCTCAAAAGTCATCAGGAAAGTATCAGGATTTCCTGACAGTAATCCGTTTTTACCATCAGGAAACCATCAGGAAAAACCTTCAGGATTTCCTGATGAGAAAAAAAAAACAGGCACCCACATTGCCGAAGTACAACTCCCATCATGGCCTGCCAACATAGCATAATGAGAGTTGTACTTCTGCAACCTGGATGGCCACAGGCTGCAGAAGTACAACTCCCATCATTGCCTGCCAACAGGGGCATGATGAGAATAGTATTTCTGCAACCTGGATAGCCACAGGCAGCAGAACTACAACTCCCATCATGGCCTGCCAACAGGGGCATGATGAGAGTTGTACTTCTGCAACCTGGATGGCCACAGGCTGCAGAAGTACAACTCCCATCATGGCCTGTTAGCAGGACATGGTATTGGGGGGGAGGGGTGTATAAGGCTGTGTATCTCACCTGTCGGCGGCGGAAGAACAGCGACGGCAGCTGGTGGGAGTCCTGGGCAGGTGCAACCTGCTGCGGTCTCGGGGGGGGGGGGTGGACAGGGTACCGGGGGCCACAGAGGTCGGGGGTGGCAGCGGGGTGATGCAGTGAGGCGTGGCGAGGTCATCGGGCGGCAGCGGTAGGGTGATGCGACGCGGCGGGGGTCATCGGGCGGCGGCAGCTGATGTCCGGGTGCAGGGGCAGAGAAGCTGATGTCCTGTCCGATCCCTTGGGGTGGTGGCGGCGCGGCGTTCGGGCAGCGGGGGTGCCGGCGGGCTCTCAATCATCCGGAATCTTCCGGCGCTCCTGTAGACTTCTATGGGGGCGTCTGGGCCCGAATTCCGGACAAAAATAGGACATGTCCTATTTTTTCCGGATATATTTTCCGGAACGGACACCCTTTCGGAAAAATCCGGAAGGGTGTCCGTGACCAATTAATTCCTGTTAGGAAATCCGGATGGTTTTTCCGGACGTGTGAAGGGGGCCTTACTGTTTATACACATAGACAGCACTGCTGAACATAAATACACAGGGAAAAAAACATAGCTCTGCTACACGCAAACAAATACAGCTTTACTACACAAAAATGCATGCACAGCACTGTTATGCCCACACGACTGCTAAAACATAATTCTGCTATACACAGGAACAGCTATACTCAGTACACACACAGCTCTGCTACACAGTACATACACAGTGTGATATCGCTGAATGGCCTTTCTCCTCAATGCAGGGTAAACTTTGTATGGCTGAAGTCACTGCAAAGTTCTCTTAGTGATTGGTTGCAGTGCTTCACCAGCACTTCACTCCATCACTAGGGAAGCAGACACAATGTGCAGACACTTATTGTCAGTGAGTGGATACTTGTGCAACCGTTCACCTCCATTATTGACGGTAGCGTGTTCCCTGTTTCCACAAAGAGATGTGCTTCAAACAAACAATATAGCCTGGAGGGAAGAAGGGAATGAGGGGTGGGCACAATCAAAGCCTCTAAAAAACTATGTTTCTGGCCGCAGCAAACAATGCAATTAGCCAAAAATCAAGCATTTCTTCTTCTCTAATTGGCTAATCGCTGGACCTTTTCAGTCTATAATCGCCTCGTGTAAAAGGAACTGAAGAGTAGCAATTTAAATGGCTGACATGTGAGCAACTGTGGTGTCTGAATGTAATTCACAATATAATTCTAGTGCAGAACCTTTTGTGTGATCTTTTTTTTTTTTTTGTGCAGATTCTGTAATTTGAAACAAAGTACAATACAGTGAAGGTGAATAGGACTTTACAAGACAACTCAAATATAGTAGTAAAAATAAAACATTGGGAAGATTTAGTAAGGATGTGCCGCAGATTCCTGCATTCTCCCTGGCATACACCAGTCCTATAGCACACATCTCACCTCGTATAGGACATATCTCTAAAAGGTTGACTAAAAATGAAAACTATTTAGCCAAAGTTTAGTCACTGTAAAGAGATACCATATATGAGATGTTTTACATACTAGTGGAATTGAGCTTCTTCTTATTGTAAATAGCATATAAAGTAGAATGTAAGTTTTGTAAGGACTTCAGGACCATCACATAAAGCAGATCCTTGTGTCTTCCTGTGTTTCAGAAACAAATAGTCACTGGCTGTTAAGCTATTTTTTGCAGCTGCTAATGGATTTTATTGTGCATTTACCTCAGATAAAATATGTATGATGATCTCTATAATTAGCAGAAGTGTTTTGTGTTTCTCCAGGTAAAGCCATGATTGCAGATTCAATGTGATGTACAGATTTCTTTCATTGCTTTCAGGACTAAGGAAAAGATGGGGAGGAAACTGGATCTTTCTGGTCTGACTGAGGATGAAGCTGAACATGTCCTTCAGGTTGTCCAGCGAGATTTTAGCCTCAGGAAGAAAGAAGAAGAAAGGTTAAGGTACTGTTGGACATTTTTCTTTGAGGTGGAAAGGGTCATGATGCATGCACCATATTCTTATATGTCAAGCTTTCAGTTTTCATCTACTGCTGTACTGTGTTTGCCATCATTTTTCTGACACTAAGTGGACAAATGTGTTGCAGAAACAGGGTCAATTTATATTGTAACTTTGATGACAAGTTTGCATCATGTATCACAGTATTGGTTTTTTTTTTTCCACAGTTCATCGTTTCATATAAGGCACCCTATCACTTGATAAATTGGCTGAAAAATTCTGTTGTCACACCATAAAATACTAAGATCATAGACATTCAATATATTTACAATTTTTTATTTACTAACTTTCAGTCTACCAAGGGAGATTTAAAAGTTCTAGCTGGGAATGCATGACATAATGTTATCTTGTTTAAGGCTAGGCTTACACTGCGTTTTTTTAGAAACACTGATGCATTTGTGTGCATCCATTTTTCCATTGACTTCCATTATAAAAAAACGGATCAAAACGGATGAAAAAAACATAGTTTGAACCCAGCCGAAGTCTGATATCGTGAGGGTCGTTAATCATATGGTCCATGTTATGTTCAAAAAATATTTAGATGTTTCTTTTTTAAAATAAATAAAAAGGATTCTGTTCAGGTGTTACACTTTTTTCTTAATGGTTAGACGAAGTATATTAGGTTTATAGGTATGTTAAAGGGGTTGGCCACTTTATAGTAAAATAGGTCAGTGTACAGTATTAGTAAGTGTACTCACTGTATATAGTGACAGCAGCTCCCTGTGTACCTCATAGAGCTAATATCAGACTCTCCTCCTCCAGGCTGGGCTGCCCTGCTCTGTGGTGTTTTGGTCCATAAGATGGCTGACATGGAGAAGCATGTGACCATGCCCCGCCCCCTAGTGTCCACCACTGAGCCTGTATATGTCTATTGAGGACACAGTGGACAGGGCATGGTCACATGCTCCTCCATGTCGGCCATTTTATGGACACAAACAAAACAGAGCAGGGCAGCCCAGCCTGGTGAAGGGGAGTCTGATTTTGGCTCTATGAGGTACACAGGGAGCTGCTGTCAGTATATACATTGAGTACAGTTACTAATACTTTGTACGTACCTATTTTACTAAAAAGTGGCCAACCCCTTTAAATAAGTTGTTGAAATTGCATCCTATTTCGTTGCATATGGAATCATAGTGAAGCATTCATAGATCTCCATGTGCCTTTAGTTTTCTATATAGCTACACATAGAGGTTTATGTACATATAACAGATCCCCTAATCCCATTTTTCCTGTAGAAACTTTTTTAGGGGAAAAACTGTGTCTAATGGAGGTAACATAGAGCTTGACATGGAGAGCCGACAGGTTCGTTCGTACTGTCTAGTGTCTCTTTGTGTCATTGCCCAGGGAATGTTTACTCAAAGTTTTGAGTCCTCCCCAGACTAGATCCATAGAGCTCAATTAATGCCGACTGTTTATGAGCAGTCTGTTACTTTAAAGGCGGTTCTGTATTCTATATTCAAAGTACATTCTATTTCTCAAACATTTTTTTTGCATACCCTAAAATCATGATCAGCTACACTTTTGAGTCATACAAAAACAAAGTATATAATTGTAATGACCAGTTGTAGTCATTAGTAGTAAGGGCTTGCAGTGGGCATGCCGTAACACAAAAATGTGTAAACATTCCCCCACACCATTCCTAATAATAATATAAAAGGGGTATTTCCAACTGGGCTTGTTATCTATTCTTCTGCATGTTTTTGTTTTTTGCAGACAACTGAACCATGGTTTTTCCACTTCACATAATCAAAGTGGTCAATGTCAATTCAATTATTCAAGTGGTCATGTCAATTCTTTGAGCAGAGAGGTGCGGAGAGCAGAGGCGTGCGTGGCCTCCCATTGAAAGAGATAGCAGGCGGGATTTGGAGCGGAGTCCGCAGGCGAGGGTTCTAAGCCAAATCTCTGCACCGATTCCATAGTGGGAACGGACCCTTAGGAATAGAAATGAGCGAATTTACAGTAGGAACGAAGTGAAGAGCTTCATTCCTATCTGCATTCTGCTCATCAGGCTGCAGGCAAACCCAAACAATGCATATTTGAATCCCACAGCCATAGGCTGTATTCATGTTTTACAGGCAGTCCTCGAGCTGCAACCACTTTCTCCAGGAAGCAGGATTTAAATGCCATTTTTTCAGGTCTGTTAACTCTTCTGCCCGATTCACCACATGGAATTGCTGAGAAATGCAAATATCAGGTTTTTTTTTTCTTCAATTTATGTTTAAACTGTTTCTGTACATTTTATGTAAGTTTTTTTATTCTATTTTTTCTTTAGCTTTCAGGACTTTCATATACTAAAAAGTTTTGCCAAATTGAAGCTAAGCATTTCTGCATACTATAAATTGGGACTTGTATATGTGACCTCTTTACTGCAAGGAAGCAGATGGTAGAAGATGGGTATGGCAGTCCTAGCACACATGTTTTTGGTTGTGTAGGCTGTTTTGGGTTCAGAGTATTGTTTTGGGTTCAATTTGTATCCTGAGAGAGGGGCAAGTTTGCGACTGAGCTGTGGAGCAGTGTTTATCCCTCACAGTTGAACCCATGTAGTGCAGGCAAAGAGGGGCCTTCTGTGTGACATGGACTTTCTACAGGGTGCAACACTTCTGCATTTTCCACTGTGTGAGACTTGAGGGCATGGTTTGATATTTGCGACTTTGTAATGTGTGTCATCAGTTCAGTTTCATGTTCTCTTTTGCTCTTCATTGAACTTTTACTTCACAGCTATAAATCCTACTCCTTCATAGCCCACACGAAAAACTAGTTTTGACGTGAATGCAAGTTGACATTAAAGTAATTGATGTAAAAACTTTATTGGTTCAAAACAATGCAGTAATAACCAAATATATTCACAGTAGCTTCACTGGAATAAGAGAAACTTTAGATCAGGTATTTATTGATTATACAAATATAAATAACCACTCAGTACTTGCAGGACCAGATGGAAAATTCTGTGATCCTGTGGAAGCCTACTATTGTTTACCCTTTTACAGTTTTTTGTTTCTTTGTTTTATAATTAACCGGCAAAACACAATGATGTGTTGCAGTACTGGGATCCTAAAGCCAAATCTGACAATTATAAAGCCACATTTACTCATCCGTAGCTCTGTCTACAGCCTTGGACTACAGCTATAATCCACAGCTACCAACAACCTGTCTAGACTGGCGTGGACCTCTTTATTCACTATTGGGAATCTGTGCCACAAAGTTATGGCTCATCAGTATTTTTGAGGCACAGATTCCAGCCCAAACACACACCATAACACGTATGGATGTCTGCATGGGGCCACAGTAGGGCTGGGCGATATTGGCTTAAATCAATATCGCGGTTTATCGCACATGTAGCTGCGATAACGATAATTGAACGATAACTATGACACGCCACTTTGTAAGCCACACCCTCTTTTTGCAAGCCACACCCACTTGTATGTGCCAAATTGGGGATATTTTCTTTCTAAGGATACAAACACACACGGCATATATGCTGCGTATTTACTGCTGCGATACACCGCAAATACGCAGCAGATTAGATCTAAATAACTGAACACAGTATCAAATCTGCTGCATATCGTAGCAGTAAATACGCTGCGTATACGGTGTGGGTGTTTGTACCCTAAAAAGTATTTAAAAAAACCCAGTAACTTACTCAGCAGCAACTCAAGGCTGTGTATTTAGTCTATTGTGACTATTATTTGTCATTATTAGGGGTCTTAGCAGAGTTATACAGCTACATACACACAGGAAGGGACAAGTCTCTATATATACACACAGGAGGAAGGGAGACTGCCCCCCTTCCTCATGTGTGTGTATATACAGAGACTTGTCTCCCTTCCTTCCAGCCAGTTACATGTGGTGACTAGGAACTGAAGGGATAGCTAGAGCTAGATGAACTGAGACAACTCTGCTATTCCAGGGACATCCAGTGTTACATGTGTCCATGAACTGAGACAACTCGGCTATTCCAGGGACATCCAGTGTTACATGTGTCCATGAACTGAGACAACTCGGCTATTCCAGGGACATCCAGTGTTACATGTGTCCATGAACTGAGACAACTCGGCTATTCCAGGGACATCCAGTGTTACATGTGTCCATGAACTGAGACAACTCTGCTATTCCAGGGACATCCAGTGTTACATGTGTCCATGAACTGAGACAACTCGGCTATTCCAGGGACATCCAGTGTTACATGTGTCCATGAACTGAGACAACTCGGCTATTCCAGGGAAAGCCAGAGCCTGAGTGTAGATGAAGAAACCGCTCTCTCCTTTCGCCTCTGGTGTCAGGTGTCAGTGATAAGAGACAGAGCACGTCAGGGAAACTAAACAAGAAAGCGGCTCCTCCGTGCACTAACATGCTGCTACACAGACACTGTCCCTTTCCCTGGACACAATGGGAGGATCTACAACCCGGCAGAGTGTGCCTCCTGAAGACCGGTGCCGGCTAGGAGTGACGGGGGAGGGCTGTGTGGACGGCAGCACAGTAGTAAGTTTACCTCCTGAAGGCTGCTGCTCCTCAGTCACACGGATGGGGGATAGTAGGGGGCCCCAAGCAATTTCCCTGTTTGATAGGACGGGTCCGGCAGTGACAGGAGGGGGATGGGGCAGCGCTGTCACCCGAGCAGCAGTCCGGTCCTCAGCCTGCAGACGTCTGCTCTGTACCTCGTTCACTGCCCGGGGAGTGCAGGACACTAGACACTCCGAGGCTGCACTCGGCCGCGGGGCTCCACCGGCTCAGTGTCCGCATCTTGGGGCCCGGGAGGGAGATAAGCCAGATCCCTGGGCTATAGTGTCAGTACTCAGTGATCCCCCTCCTGTCTCGGGCCTCGGATAAGACTCCTCTCATTCGATCAGCTGCAGCCACATCCTGCCTGGCTCTGACACGCCGACATCCCTGCATCTGCACATACAGCGCACAAAACTGTGAAATACCGCAGATACCGTCCTGGCAGAGTTGAGGTCGGTTAACCGACGCCATGGACGGTATCGGTATTTTCACGGTATACCGCCCAGCCCTAGGCCACAGAAATTAAAGGGTCCACCTCTGTCTTTTGCATACCCGCAAATGCGGACAGAATTAATGGTTGTGTGAAAGGAGCCTAACATCTGCACAGAATTTGTATCTTCTTATACAAATTATCTCTCCTCCAGAGGGAAAGCAGCTATTACTCCAGTTACCCCTGAAGGTGGCTACCACACTACATCCCATTAATCCCTTCCAGCACATTCACATGCTCTTGTTGTGCGCAACCTCATGTACATGCACGTGAAAGAGTCAATCTGTCACTGCACAAAGTGTTAAGTAATGTCATTGAGCCAGGGATCTTTCACCACCCGGCCTGCCCTGTGATTGATGAAAATGGTGAGTCTGTAAAGGCAGACCAGTTGCCGTGAGGATGACAGGAGAAGTCAACCCTTGAGAGCTCTCCCTGCCCTAATCTCCTACTCTGTGTGGGAAGTTGTCCCTGTGCCCTGTTGCTTTACCTAACAGTCATCCCTATCTCCTGCCCCTTGTTGCTGTATCTGTTACTCTACCCTGTCCCTTTGTCACTGTTCTATAAATCTTTTATTTAAAAATGTAAAACATTAAATTAATTAAATAAATGCAACTGCTCACCACTAATGGCAAGATAGAGACACAATACAGATATGAAAATCGCTAAAAGCAGCCCCCGAACTGCTAAAAAAATCTCCGTAAAAATAATGAGGCTGTTGGTATACCATTTGCAAATAGTGTATACATCCTACCACAATAAGGATGGACCCTACACTGTACTTGGGCCTCTCCATGGCATATAATAAGCCTATGCTTTATAAAGCAGTAATATTATATCCCTGTCCCGAGAGTCCATACTTGGTATATACATGACAATATTCTGCTGGCCTTAGAAGCAGCTGACTGACATTGTGTGCTGTTCTGTAGTCTATTACAAGTCAAGTCAAGTACACCCAGATCCTTCTCTACCAGTGACTTTCCCAGTATAACTCCTCCTAGGACATATGATGCATGTGGGTTATTAGTACCCAGGTGCATAACTTTACATTTATCCACATTGAACCTCATTTTCCAAGTGGACACCCAAACACTCAGTGTGTCTAAGTCATCCTGTAACATCTGCACATCTTCCATAGACTGTACTGTACTACAAAGCTTGGTGTCATCTGCAAGGATAGAAACATTGCTGTTAATTCCATTCTCAATATCATTAATAAACATGTTAAACAAAAGGGGGGCCAGTACAACCCTTGGGTTACACCACATATAATCGGGGATCGTTTGAATCATTAACCACCATTCTTATGATCATTAAGCCAGTGTTTTAATCCAGTTAAAAACAAAACTTTCCAAACCCATAGACCTTAATTTACCCATCATGATGGACAGTGTGAAACGCTTTTGCAAAATCAAAGCCATACTCCCCAAACCCCTCCCACCGCCCCATCCAGGCTTTTACTCACCTCTTTATAAAAACATATTAGGTTGGTTTTACAGCTTCTATCCTTAGTTAAACCATGCTGGTTATCACTTATAATACTATGACTCCCTACATTTTCCTGGTTGTAGTCCCTTATAAGTCCTTCAAATAGTTTCCCCGCAATGGACATTAAGCTTACGGGTCTATAGTTACCTGGGGAAGTCCTAGAGCTCTTTTTAAAGATCGGCACTACATTTGCTTTATGCCAGTTCCTTGACACAATACCAGTCACCAAAGAACTGCTGAATGTTTCGTACAGGGGTAAAGAAGTTAAAGAACTAAGTTTCCTAATATCTCTGTGGTGTAATCCATCAGGTCCTGGAGCTTTGCCTGCATTCTTGCACCATATCTTAAATTTTTTCACAGCAGAATTTCTGTGAGCAAAAATCCTCAGTATTTACAGTGGATGCAGCAAAGTGGATGGGATGGGGCAGATTTACTTAACATTGGTGTTTTACTGGCCAGTCTTTAGCTAATCTGCTAAATTTATTATAAGGCGCAGGTCTCTTAATAATTCAGTTGTATCTGTCTGTGTGCCCCCTAGCAGACTTAGTTGTAGTAAGTTCAGTGGGCATGGGAGGCCATGTCCCCTTTACACAAAACCCTGAAAAAAGTCTCTCATTTTTGTGTAATCTGGGCTCTTTTACAGAAATTTGCGACTTTATGACACCAAAAGCCAGGTATATTAGCTGGATAAATTTCAATAAAATCCACAGAATGTCAAGTTTTAGTGTTGACTATGCTGCTTACTTCAGTGGGGAAGTCCACAAGTAAAGATTCTTAAACTCACTCGTCCAACTTTATCAATTTGTCAGACGAAAACTGCCTAATGTGCCCATAGCAATGAACTACAGCTCAGCTTTCATTTACCAGAGCAATTTGAGAGGTGAAACCTGAGCTGGGATTGGTTGATTTGAGCAAATCAGATGGCTTTTGTCTCCGATAGATTAAAGGAGAAGTCCTGTGAAATTGAAAAAGGGGAGGAAGGCAGGGGGTGCGGGAAAGTATTAAACAAAGTATCCTTCACTCCCCATATTCAATCTCTTTCACGTTCTTGTCACCTTTATCTAAAAAACATCTCTAAAATCCGTCCATACCTTACTCTTGAATCTGCTCAAACTCTCATTGTTGCTCTAATTCATTCCCGTCTAGACTATTGCAATTTCCTACTAATCGGCCTTTCTTCCTCTAAACTCTCCCCTCTGCAGTCTATTCTTAATGCAGCGGCCAGGCTCATCTCTCTGTCCAGCCCCTATACCGATGTCTCTCCCCTGTGACAGTCACTACATTGGCTCTCTGTTAAACATAGCATACAATACAAACTCCTCCTGCTCACCCTTAAAGCTCACCACAGTACTGCACCTCCCTACTTTTCCTCCCTCATCTCTGTCTACCATCCTACCTGTGCCTTACGCTCCTCTAACGACTAACGCTCCTCTAACGACTAACGGATAAGAAAAACCTGTTTTCTATTAAAAGTACATTAAAAGTTATATAGATGTGTCTATATAATGTATTACTGTATCTGTACGGTTCTGCAACACTAGTAGCTGATAGAAATCCAGGAAAGGAAGAAAAATGGCCTCTGTGCCAATTCACATTGTCTCCAGCTCCCACTGCTTTCCCACTTTAGGAGACAAATATTCCATGCCTCTGTCTCACATTGTGTGTGTTTGCTTAGGACAGGCTGATGATGCAGACAGGGGGCAGGGTGTGATGTCACAGGAGGCTTGGCTGGATCCCCCAATCCCCTGAGTGATCCACCATCTCTGACCAGCCAGAAGCAGGTGCAGCACTAATTTTACAGATTGTGATGGGTTGGGGACTGTGATGATTAGGTGAGGAAAAGCATTGCATTCTGGGAACTGCTCAACCAGGAAGGACAGAAACACAATACAGAACAACACCCCCCCCCCCAAATGGATTTTTGGTAGTTTCAAAACTGGGATAGATAGGTAAGTAATGCGTTATGCTTCTGCAGAAGTTAAATTTTTTTAACCTCTACCTGGAGTTCCCCTTTAAGACTAACATCCACCTTAATCCGCACCTCTCACTCCCATCTCCAGGATTTTACCCGAGCTGTTCTCTGGAACTGTCAGACTCCCCTCCAATACACAAAGCTTCAAACGTGCCCTCAAAACACATCTGTTCAAGCAGGCTTACCAGGCTCCCTAATTTGACCGCTACCCTCAACCCCCCCCCCCCCCCCACACACACATGGGAACGTATATATACATGTTACTGACATGAAAGGGTTAAATTAGATAGCGAGACCCTCTTGGAATTCTGTATACAGTATTGTAGGAAATATTGGTGTTATATGATATTGAAATACCAGGGTGTGAATTTAGCAGCGGATATATCTCAGTTTGACCATGCAAGATATACTGTCTTATTATAGTAGAGTAGTATTGTATTTATACATATAGGAGAATGCAACACATTTAAACATAGTACATTTCTGGGACTCTTTTATCTGTCTATTGACGCTCGTAGAAATCTATGCACATAGTGCAGAAACAAGCCCATTTAGATTTTTGGTATTGATTCTTCAGCTGTGTGTAAACCCTAATTCATTGCTTGTAGATAGGAGAAAATCTAAAATAATTATGTAAACCTACAATGTTTCCAGATGCTAGAGACATACCGAAAATCATTTAATTTGTACTGTAAAAGGATGAGAGAAGCCTTTTCTGTGGAGGCTTAAATTGATTAGTGCGCTCCATGGGTTGGGGGATGCTGAGACAAATATGACAGCATCATATGTCCATGAGTCACATACTGTAGAGGAGACCAGGAGACAGCTTTTGTTTTTGTAGCCTTCTATCTAAACAGATAATTAGTCTACCATTTTCCAGCATTTCAGTAAATGCCATGCAGGCTTCACTACGAATCTCCTAGCTAAAGCAAGACCAGCCAGCACCTTGCTTTGATGTGAAATTCTTTTTTTTTTTTTTTGGAGAACTGACTTGCAACCAGTGTCAAAGCTTTAAAAGAGGACCTGTCACTACATAAAAAGCTGGAAACCAGGAGGTTCACCTAACTGCCGCTGCCTCCTGGTTTACAGCAATGCTTCTCCTGTCACCTTAGTGCACCCTGGTCTTTAGATCTTCTGTTAAACATCAGAACATATGGAAGGACTGACAGGGGTTTTTCCTTACAGGTGGAAATATATTAGTCAATACCTCTAATGGTACTTTTACACGGAGCGATAATTCGCCCGATCGCACGATAAATGATTTTGAATGAACGATGTTTTTTTTATAACGATCAGCGTTTAGACGGAACGATACATCGTATGGAAAATGCGCTATGCGATCATTTTGCGATCGTTCAAGCCTATCTCACACATAGGTGAAATCGTTGAAAGAATTTTTTGCGAACAATCAACGATGATTTGAACACATGTTGAAAGATCAAAATGAACGCTTTATCGCTCATCGTTTGATCGTTCGCTGCGTTTACACGTACGATTATCGTTCGAATTCGATCGTTATCGTGCAAATTCGAACGATAAATCGTTCCGTGTAAAAGGACCATAACTCTCCTGTGGAGAGGCTCATTGTAGTGTCCTGGTACCTGTCTCCCATTCATATACATAGTTGTCCTGTGGCTGAGGATATATGTTGCTAAGTATCTTAAATTGAGCCAGGGTACTGTAAGCTACTTGTATGTACTGTCCTTTTTGCTTTTTTTTAGTTAGTTTTAACTTGATAAGGTGAGTGAGAATATCTATGTGTATGAAAACGCCAGCTTACCTCTCCAAATGTCTTCCGACTTGCACGGATCCACCTCAGGTGATTGAATCATGAACAAATGAAAAAAAATATCCAGCAGTCCTTAATGTAGCAGATAAAATCACGTCCAGTTTATTTATAGAAATCCCCAAAGTGTACCCTCATATACACAACCCCCAGCAAAAGAACGCAGACACGTTTCGGGTGCGGCCTTTACTCCCTAAGGGTGTGTTCACACTGAGTAAAACAGGCGGAGGCACACAAAGCATCTCATTGACCCAATAAAGCAGTCTGAACGAACATACTCTTACTCCTGGCTGACCTTTCTCATCTGAATGGTAATATATATATTAAATGGTCTTGCACTAGCCTCACGTAACTGGCCACCTCCCCCTTCTTACATGTGCAACCCTATTCCATCAATTGCTAAAACCAATTTTAGACTCCCTGTGAAAACATGGACTTTATCCCATAATGCCAAACAATACACACACACACATATATATATATATGCTTATCAATATAGTCAATATATACTTTAATATTATAATATATACACTTTATAATCCTTTTTCAGTAGTCTTACCTACTAACACACATGTTAATGATGTTTCTGACCCATACCTATTGCTCATAAATAGTTAATACAGAACCTATACTTCTGGATACATTAGTATATCTATGGCTATGTTCACACAACGTTTTTTCAGCTCTTTTAAAATGACGTCCGTCATTTTGAGTCTAAAATAACGGACGTCATTTAGCAGCCTGGCCTCCCCTTAGTGCAATGACGGGTGTTTGTACATTATTCTAGTTTGGGGTTACTAATTGGCCTTTGGATGTGGCTTAATTGAAAAGTCCATTGAATTTAATAGTAAAAACCGAGAAAGAATGGTGAGAATAGAAAAACTGTGTGCACAACTAATAAAAAACATCCACTGTTTGCAAAAGACGTCCGAAAATAATGATCATGATAATTATTTTGATGTCTGCGGTAAGAACCTCTGTTATTCTATGCATTGTGTCCCATTGACTTCAATGCATTGCCATTGCAGTCAGTTAAATTACGGCCAAAAACAGACATTTTTTTTTTCAAAATCGGACGCCTTTTTTTAAAATTTTGAAGTTGTGTGAACATAGCCTATCTCTGTCTCCTCATGTTTGATAGGCACTTTAAGTGTGTAACTAAAGACTTATATGCTGCATTCAGTTGCCATCTTCACCTAAAGCATCATCCACACATCGTTTTTTCTTCTGGAACCTCAGAAATCAAGATCAATGATGTCCTGGAGAAACCATCAGTGTAACATCAATGACACATCAGTTTTTTTCAGATCTACAAAAATGAATAGGGGGGGGGGGTAATAAAAGGACATGGTGTGGAGCCTGTCTTCTGACCTATTGACTTCTATTGGAGCTCCTATTCTGCAAAAACAGACTTTTCCAGACAGAGCAGTACTGCTTATGTTTTTTTACTGTTTATGTATGTTTTTTAACATGTAATTTTACTACATATTTAACTTTAGCATGTGATCACCTGATTACTTAATAGACATCAAGATATATGTATGATTCCTGATCAGATTCTGCTATTAAGCCCTGCCTGTGGTTGGACCTAATAGGAGTACTAAGATGACAGACCAAGGGTTCTTCATTAAGTCTCTGGCTCCCGAAACAATCCACATTGATTCTCAGTCTCAAGTGACGAATTGAGTTCCCTCTATCTAACCACTTTGATGCCATAGGCGCTGTTAATTTTGGCATCTAAGTAGTTAAACAGACAGAATCAGTGTCATCTCTGAACTTGACAATGGCAGCAGAGTGTTACCTGTTATAAAGAGCTGATAACTACTGCTTTATGTCATAGATGTACAACAGAAGGCACTAAGAGGTTAACAGCCTTAATTCAACCATAAAATCCCTTTTATGAGCAGATTAATAAACAACCAGACAAATAGTGGCCCAGATATCACTATGGCTCATTGGAGTGTTCGGAAAAGTTAATTTGCCTGTATTTGTTTTATTTAATTTCCATTTACAGTATGCAGCCTTTGTCTTCAGTTTAAACCCAATTAGATGTAACCATTCGCATAAGGTAAATGTCTAGAGAAAAATTGACAGCAGACTTTCTGGAGGAAAAGGAACTCAGATATAGGAAATGTTTGCTAAGTAGCATCTGCAATAAATTGAGACTGTCAGATTTTACATTGTGCTCATTAAAAAGGTTTATCAATGTTTTCATCGATAACACTCATACCCACAAGGAAACCTGCGTGTGCTAATGCCAAGAAATCTAAAAATCAATACACTGCAGGCTCCTGCGCTGCCAAATAAATTACATAATCCTAGTACAGTTCATAACTATGTCAGTCTGTGGAGGAGGACTAAAAGGATTACAGAAGGCTAGAAACCATTCACTTACTCTAAAGCACACTTCCGTTTAAAACAAAAATCCTGTGTTAGTTCATGTACTGCCTAAGTTTATTTTATTAAATGTATTTAACTGTAATATTAGTGTGCAGTACATCTGTTGCGGAACTGTTCTATATAATACCTTGACCCAACTGAATGTGTCAGTTACATAGTTAATTGAGAGGGGCATGGGAGCCAGGATTTTGGAAAGACTTACCATCTTAGCCCGTGTTACCTAAATCTCCTCTATGGGAGACATTTATTAAGTCCAGCGTTTTTTGCGCCGGGCTTAAAAATTTTTCTGCAGCGCCGACAGTACGCAGATTTATGTAGAAGCGCATTGCCTTTTCATAAATCCTGAGTGCACGAAGGGAAACCTACGCCAGCTCTGAGCTTGCGTAGGTTTCCTTATAATTTTTCCATGCGCAAAATCATAAATTCAGCGGACCTAGAGTCTGCAACACCCCCCCCCCCCCCGTTCCGCCCCCTCTACACCCCTTCTCTGCCCCCCTCGCGCAAGCAGTGTGAACTGGGCTGATGCGAAAATTTGGTTTGCAAAACAGGCTTTTGTGAATAAATTTATTCGCATCTGCCTGTTTTACGGCGAAAAATAGACCTTTTTAAGTTGATAAATCCCCCCTATGTGTATAATAAACAAATCAGCCAATTTCATGGGAGATTTAAGCTTACACAGTGGAATGGCATGGCAGATCTCACTGAACCTGTCAGTAACAACCCAAAGGACCATTTTAGGAATGGTCAAAGGACAAAGCTCTCCTGCATGACATGGCAATAGTCTTGCAGGCAGATATTTAGGCAGAAGTATCCATGGCCTTGGTAGCGCCACCTATAAGTCCTGGCAATAAGCTTTTTATTACCTGCCACACCTGGATGACCTGACAAGAGGAGCCTTAAGGCCCTATTCCACGGAACGATTATCGTTCGTTTTCGGACGATATCGACCGCTACGGACGATAATTGTTCCGTGGAATAGAGTGCAACGATCAGCCGACATCGTTCATGTCGGCTGATCGTTGCAGTCGCTTGTTTTTCAACAAGTTGAAAAACAAGCGACTGATATAGCAACGATCTGCTGCCGTCGCTCCGTTGAATAGGAGCGTCGGCAGCAGACGCTGCTATATCCTATGGGCTGCCCGGACGATCAGCGATCCTCCGAGCAGCCCCCCCCGCAGCACCCCGCCGCCCCTCCCGCACTCACCCGCTCGCCGCCGACGCGTTGAATAGCGGCGGCAGCGAGCGGGGAACGAGGAGCAAACGAGCGCTGACAGTGCTCGTTTGCTCCTCTTAACGACCCGTGGAATACGGGCTTAAGCTAGAAATTAATAGGAACAATTGTCCAGATTTATCAATCGGTCTAAGACAAAAAATTGGACACATTGTTTTCTCAAACAAATAGCAGAAAATTACAGCTCGGCTTTCAAAATGGAATGTAATTGGTTAATATGTTGCAGACAGATTGATAAATCTGGGCCCAAAAGATTCCTGGGAGTTCCCTTGTGCACAAGGATTCGACTAGCAAGAATTTATGAGACCAAATCTGGAGTGATGGAAGAGAAAGGTATATCCTGAGTAAGAATAAGTTGAGCAGGTTGGCAGACACAATAATTTTTAAACAAGGCATTGGCTTTGTTATTTTTAGTACCAGCTGAAAAGTTATGATAAAACTGGGCCTAATGAAGATGAAAAATTTGTTGTGCACACTTAAGGAAGTGGCACCATTCCTCAAAGGCCCACTTTATGGCCACCAATTCCACGTTGCCATAATTTTCTTTCAGATGGTGATCATTTATGAGGAAAAAATGCAAAGGTATGGAGGTTGGTTTATAGAGCAGAACCCTGTGACAGTACCCACTCCTTCCTTAGACGCATCTACTTCTATCACAGACCTGTGGAGTCAGAATATAGCCTACGAAATTCACTTTAGGAACCCCAAAAACACATTTTTCCGACCTACCATAAAGATGATTACCTCTCAAAGTTTGCAAGACCTGACACATGTGACATACTGTACATGAGAGGACTAAGGGGAATAAGCAAGGATATAATTGAGGTATACTACCATGAATTTCTCAATAAACATATAAACTTTTCTTCCTTCCTCTAAACTCTCTCCCCTCCAGTCCATTCTTAATGCAGCAGTCAGACTCCCTCTTCAGCCGTTATGCCTCCCCTCTGTGTCACCACACTGTGTCACTACACTGGCTCCCTATTAAGCACATGATACAATACAAAATCCTCCTGCTCACCCACAAAGCTCTCCATAGTGCTGCGCCTGCCTATATCTTTTCCCTCATCTCTGTCTACCACCCTATCTGTGCTTCACAATGCATTACATAAAAATTTGATTCCCCCCCCCCCTCCACACACACACACACATACAGTACATATATACACCAAGCCCTCATGCACTCTGGGGACATTTATCAAGGGCTTTGTGCCTATTTTTCAGTGAATAAGTGTTGGTTGTGCTCATTTTTGGTGTAAGGTATTTATAGACCAGTATTTGTTGTGAGAATAATTATTAGATGCAGTCTGTCTGCTTTGTGTATTCATCTAAATATTTGCATAATCCAGGATTTGCACCTTGTGTTTCATGTGTGCAAAAATTCTAAATGTGCACCTACTGGGGCTGCCCTAGGTCTGGGGCAAACTATGTGACTACATTTTACCTGTTTCTTAGACAAAAAATGCTTTGCACAATTTTTAAAGCCATGCTGTTTAAGCAGTTTTTTAGAACGTTCAATTTTTGATAAATTTACCAAGCACAAGGAGAAGTACAAATGTCTACAACTAGATAAAAACCACTGCAACCTCACCATCCTTTATAGTTTAGCGGCATGTTACCCCCTCCCCCCACCAATGCCATTATGCATCTTATACAATTTGCTAGGTTTTAGAGGGCTGCAATCATTAATTAAACTCACCTTTGGGCAACTTCTCCTACCTCTAATAGTGGTCATAGGGGGACGTGTATGAAAAGGCGTAAAAATATTTGCAAATGGTATTTTTGCAAATAGTTTTTTCGCATCTGTCCCATCTGCGCCACCTTCGCCAGTGGGGCGGAGAGGGGGGGGGGGGGGCGATACGGGGGTGTGTGGCAGCACGCAGAGGGGCGTGCGCCGCACTTATCATTTTTCCGGTGGAAAAATTATACTGAAACCTACACCAGCTCTGATCTTTCTTACGGACGAGCTCCGTGTGCTTGGGATTTATGTAGAGGCAGTGCGCCTCTACATAAATCCCCAGAGCTTCGGAGCTGCGGGGACATTTGTATGTGGAGATACCAAATATGTTTATTTATTTTTATTTATAAAATGGGAAAAGGGGGTGGTTTAAATGTTTATTAGGGGAGGGGATTTTTTATTAATAAAAAATATATATTTTTTTACACAGTAATTAGAAGCCCCCCTGGGACATAATACAGCACTGATACATTAGATCAGTTCTATATTACTCTGGTCTGCTGCAGACCAGATCTGTTCATTACCAAGCCAGGATTAGCGTTCCTTCCACTAGACCACCATGGATATGGGGAAATAGCTATTTAAATGCAGCTGTCAGCTTTGACAGCTGCATCTAGGTAGCTTATTAGAGGGCACGGCTGTGGTCCCGGGCTACTTACTTCTACGGGCTACTACTACTAAATTACTTCTACTTAAAAATATCAACTCCTACACGATTGGGAAACATATGCCTATATGGCGGCACCCTGAGTTACCTAGGGACTCTAGCAGTAGCTTACACACACGATGGAGGGAGAAGGGAATAGATAATGTAGGCCATCTGTTACACGATTCTGATCACAGGTATCTCTTGGGTTAGACCCGGGACATGTTCTAGTATAGGAACAGATCATGGGCACTCCGGAGACAGGTCTTGAGGCTTTCACCTATTCCGGTGTTCAAATATTGGGAGAGATATTTGCACAATAATAATATATCCAAATCTATCATAGACGGATGGTTAGTGGTCCGCAGAGTGATCTCTAGTGAGGTCTGGAGAAAGACACAATTCAAAATAGTGCACCATGCTACGTACGGATTTACCCTCCCCAAAACACCGGAATATCCAGATCGCATTGAGGCTTGCCCGAATTGTAATACTAGGGGAACAGACTTGGTTCATGGGCTGGTTTCCTGCCCTGTGACACGTTAATTCTGGGTTAAGCTTAAACAATTGCTGGCAGCTAGACTGAAACTTACGTTACGGCTTCATGATATGCTACTCCTATTTCATTTTTCTCACAATCAGAGGCTGAAGACAAACTTCCTCTACTTTTGCACGTTTTTGTTTTAGTGGCAAAACGCTGTCTTTTGAGTAAATGGCTAGTGCCACAAATGCCAACACCGGAAGATGTTGTGTCACAGGTTAAGAGATATATGCATTATGACCAACTAGAGGTACTTAGAACAAAGGAGAAATCGACCAAGGGTTTCTTCAAGAAGTGGAAGAACTTTATTTGTGCCTTCATGTCAGACATGGAGATAAAACAAATAATGCTCCCCTTCAAAGATACCCTTTGGTATCTCCGGAAGGACGTAGCAGGAACCCTGGGGAAATTGAGAATACCTGATGGGTGACTCCAGCGTATCGTAGTTGATGATTGCTGTAGAACTTTGTTGATCCGATGGGCTGTGAGGGACCGTGAGCAGGGTATGGGCGGGCAGTGAGGGAGATGGGGTTCGAAATCTTGTTATGATGTTGTTTATTGTCCTTATCACTCTGCTAACACACTGATGTCAGAGATGTTATATTCCTTATAGCGGAGTAATTAATGTATCACTCTTATGCTTCCCATTTGGTGGACAATTTGCCACTGCATGTTTTTTGTATAGATTTAAAAAATTAATAAAAATATATTAAAAAAAATAAATAAAAATATCAACTCTTCCAGTGCTTATGAGCTGCTGTAGTCCTGCAGGAAGTGGTGTATTCTTTCCAGTCTTACACAGTGCTCTCTGCTGCCACCTCTGTCTGTGTCAGGAACTGTCCAGAGCAGTTGCAAATCCTCATAAACCTTTTCTGCTTTGGACAGTTCCTGTCACGGACAGATATGGCAGCAGAGATCATGTTGTCAAACTTGAAAGAATACACCACTTTCCACAGGACAGGAGAGAAATTGTCAGTGGATACCGATGTCTGTTTAGATTGTACTCATTTTTATATGGTGGTTTACATTACATGGTGAAGGTAGGTAAATATTGTGTAGTCATTATAAATCTTTTTGCATTATATAGTTGTCATTAGAAAAATGTAAAGGGGAGCAAGTTAGACTAATCTTAAGGTATCTCTGTTACTTTCATCCTCAGCGCTGTTCCCGTGCACTTAGTCATTTATTTCACAGTTCAGTAAGACTGTTAGGTGCACTGGGGTTCCACCCCCAGAGCACCAATACGCACCCGGCCAGCTCACCCCTTCTTATGATTATCAGTGAAGTGGGCTGGCCGTGGGTGAGCCGGAACATCGCTATGGGGGGTGGGTCAGTGCTCCTAAAGGCGCCACAGTGCTCCAAGTGGAATAAACGACTTAGTGCACAGGAATGTTGGCAAGGATGAAGGGAAGAGACATACCTTCATCCTCAGTATCTTCTGCTCAGTAGGGGGCTATCAGCAGGTTAGATTCGTCTAACCTGCTGACACTTCCTCTTTAATATTTGTAAATTGGTTATTAGAGATAACCAATGCCAAAAAAGAATATAAAAATAAATGACAGGAGTGGAAATATTACATACACTATTGAAATATAGCACTAGTTCTAAGGATAATGGGAAGGCAAAGAACATTCTTACTTTTGCTATGGAGTCCTTGGATTTCTACAGTAAATGATGTGCACATTTGCCATGACCACACTGATTAAAAATTTTTTTCTATCACCTTATACTTCTCTGTAACATGCAGACTCTGCTGTAATGCTGGACTTCTTAAACAAACAGTGGAAGTTGGTCACGACTTCCTCATAGACTTCTAATTCCATTTCAGTAGAAAATACTGCCCATTTCCTTTACCTAGTCATTCTTTAGAGGCTAAAGGTCACTAAGAAGCTGAGTTTGTTTTTACTCACTGAGCAAAATAGGGCTCCCTGGCTTCTAGTTACATTTTATGGGAAAATTGTGTTTGGCAGGAACTGGTCTTTGGAGATTTCAATTACATTTAGTTGCACTCATACATATTTGACTAGCCATATAAAATGTCATATGGTATGAAAACTCTCCTGCAATGCATTATGGTATTTGACCTTCCATTGTAATAATGTACAGTATGATGGATTTCTTATACAAATGTATCCACAAAAATGTATTTTGTTATGATTTAGATATAGTGAGTGGTTTTCCTTAATCTTATTAATTTGTTGTTAATCTTATTTAATTATTGTTGTCTTTGTTATCATGTTGTTGTTTTTGTTATCATCATCAATGTTATTATAGTTTGTAATTTATACTTTCTTTATTCTCCTTCTTTTAGGGTAGGTTCAAACTGTTTTTGCAGTCTGCTTAACAGATCCCTTTTTAACAGGTTACTTGTAACGTACACAAAAATGTGGTTAAAAAAAAAAAAAAAACAGCTCGGTTTTCATCTGTTTTATTTTATATTGGAAGTCAATGGGAAAACAGATCCAAATGGATGCACACAATTGCTTCCCTTTTTTGCATCAGTTTTTTTCCCATTAAATTAATACCTTAAAAAGACTACAAAAAAAACACAGTGTGGACCTACCCTTAGTCCTAAGCACCACCAAGATGGAAGGTTCTATCTTCCTGCAATGACAGAACAGATGGTATCAATTAATAATCTAATTTCACAATCTTTATATTACATACAACAGTACTTCATACCCTTATTAGGTTTTTTAACAACTACACTAAACAATCTTTAGGATCTGCTGTATAACCATTTTATTGGGTAAAAAAATTGCATTTTTCCTTAGCATTTCAAGCAGCAACACCAAGTAGTTGTACTACCCTATGGTGAGGCAGACACCAAAAGGCAGTACAAATCTGGTCAGTAGGAATACATTCCTTATTCCATCCATGAAGTAGATGAGTAATCCATTTTTAGTTGTGGTACATGTAACCCAGCTTAAAAATGAATTCCTTTATCAATCTGAATAAGGCTTTGTTCACACAATGTAAAAAATAAAGAAATGGCTACTGATTTTGCTATTTAAAATAACGTCCATTTTTGCTGCAGTTTAACTGACGGCAATGGCAATGCATTGAAGTCAATGGAAAGACGGACGTCCAATGCACACAATGTATTGAATAATGAACGTTTTTGCCACGGACATTAAAATAATGAACATGATCATTATTTTTGGACGTCTTTTGCAAACAGCGGACGTTTTATATTAGTTGTTCACACACAGTTTTTCTTTTGTCACTGTTCATTTTCCATTTTTTACTATTAAATTTAATGGACTTTTCAATTAAGCCGCACCCAAAGGCCAATTAGTAACCCAAACTACAATAATGTGCAAACACCAGTCATTGCACTAAGGGGAGGCCAGGCTGCTAAAGGACGTCCGTTATTTTAGTCTCAAAATGACGGACGTAATTTTAAACGGAGCTAAAGAAAAGTGCGTACATAGTCTAAAGCAGCTTAGATACTTTACAGTGGACCTCTCAGCAGCTATTTGCTGACTAAAACAATGGCAGTTTACAAGCTACTTATCCTGAATCAGGAGATATAACTTATTTCAATTTGTCGCTCCAGCGCTAAATCTAAGCTTTAGATGTTTTATGTAAATGAAAAGATAAAGTCTCCACGCGTTTCCTGGGCTACACTATAACACTCCCTAGGCTTTATCTCCTAATTTGTATAATACTTCTGAAGCTTATATCTCAGCACTGGAGTGACAGACTGAAATAGGACAACATCCATAACGTGTAGTCTTTTTGAAGCCATTCAGTAGAGAAATCAGGAAAGAAACCTAGGCCTTTCTTGTCATAGAAAAATGTGTTGGATTGAAATTAATGCAAACAACGACCGTTGCTCACACAGTGTAGTGAACAGCCGTTGTTTGGTACGGCCATGGAAATAATTGACTTTTCAATTATTTCCGACCCTTGTGCATGGAAATAATTGCAATTTTCAGTGCTGCAAACGTCGCTGTTTGACACTCACTATAACGGCCATTGTTTTTGAGTTCCAAACAACGGCCGTTGTTCGTACATTGTGTGAACATAGCATAATGGTGTTAAAGCAGGGAATTTGGTAAAAGTTCTCAAAACAACTCTGTTTTGAAGTAAAATTAGGTAAAGATCAATGGCTTCTAAAGCTTGGACCTCACTAATACGGAGGTTTATAAACACAAGAATGCAGACATGAAGGAAGCATGTTTCGAATCTGAAAAAGCTCAATGAGGCTTTACAGAGTTGGTCTAGAACTAGACAAGGGTCCAGTTTAGGAACCAGCTCAGTAACCATTGGGTAAATTATGGAAACCAACTATGAACAAATGCTTCATATTCTGATCTTCCAGTCATACTTCTAAACATCCCTTCCTTTAAAGGGGTTGTCCGGCATTAGGGAACTTTTAATATAATGCTGCTGGTATATAGAAAACAATAAAGAGCTTGTGCTTACCTGCTCACACTTCCCCGGTGTCCTGTTGAGGTGTTGCTGATGTCCCCCACTAACTGCAAAGCCACTTCTAAATTATCTAACGCTGGACAACCACTTTAATTTTGCTAATATGTATTTGGTAGATTAGGAAAAGGGACAGATGGATAACAATTAGACTGCAGGATCAGGGTTTTTTTTGGCTGACAGCTTATAGCATAGGGTGATGAGCAGTACCTATCATTTCATTTTATTTAATCTTAATGTATATTTTCAAAATTGCCTCCTAATTAATTCAATACATTATCTTTATAGGATTTGACCCTCCCATCTTCTGACACATAGTGGTAAATCATCTGCTTCTTTTCACATAGCCATGAAGTTAAAGGACAAGTGCCATGAAAAACTTTTTCCCAGTAATTGAAGCACATTACAAAGTTATATAACTCTGTAATATGCTTCAATCACCTATCTGCCTCCCTTCCCTGTCTTTTCCCCCCTCCACCCCCCACCAGGAAGTGCAATAAACTCACACAGACCTGATTACTGTCGTCACTGTCACCAGGCAGCTCCTTCTTGTGAGGATGAGTCATCAGCAGGAGGGCTGCTCTAGGTCCTGTTACACCAACCTCCCCCTCCCCCTCCTTGTCAGGTGACTCTGCTTGCTCAGCTTATCTTCTCTAGTGACATGACTTCTTCACTGAGTCCACGGCAGCAGGAGAGAGGGTATGAGGGGAGGGGGGAGCTGCCTATGTGCCCGAGTCAGTCTGAGGGAAGATAAGCAAGTGAGATGTGACAAGTGATGGCTTGCAGTTGTTCAGCCAATGGGAGCTGAGCAAGCCTGTCACCTGACAAGGCAGGGGAGGGGGGAGGCTAGTGTAACAGGAGAAGGAGCTGAGAGAAGAGCTTGGTGACGGTGACGACAGTAATCAGGTCTGTGTGAGTCAGGACACTTCCTGGTGGGGGGTGGAGGGGGAAAGAGACAGGGAAGGGAGGCAGATAGGTGATTGAAGCATATTACAGAGTTATATAACTTTGTAATGTGCTTTAATTACTGGGAAAAAGTTTTTCATGGCACTTGTCCTTTAAATCCCAAAAGGGAAGCTAATTGTCAGGAGCGTTATGCGTCCCTCTGCTCGTGCTGTGCGGCCGAGAAGGCACTGATATTCTCTTATTCTGTTCTGTGTTTTGTTTTGCTGTGTCTGAACACTGGTTTATTTGCTCTCTTTGGGAGACACAACTGACTTCACCTGCTGAGTTCTGTCTGGCCATGTCAGGGTTAATCTGTGTTTTGGTTCTGCTGTTACTGACAGGTCTTCCTGCCAGTGGATCTGTTTTGTTCTCAGGTGTCTGTGCTTGGAGATCAGGGGGATGGTCCAATTACATTCTGGACCAGAATCCTGGCCTCCTATATAACTAACCCAGTCTGTGCACTCATTGCTGGATATTGACTTAGTCTCTGCCTGCTTGTATCTTCTGTGTATTTGCTATCCTTGATTTTTGCCTTGTTCCTTGACCTCCCTTGCTTGCCCCCTGCCCTTGACCATATTGCCTGGACTTTGACTACGTTTATTGGATTGTGATTTTGTACTTTTGCTGCTCGATTGTTGTGACCCGGATTGTTTACTATTCTTCATTGTGTTTGTCTGTCTGTCTTGTATTTGTGTTCCACCTAGCCAGTGCAGGGACCGCCGCCAAGTTGCTCGCCGCCATCTTAGGGCTGATTGTGGCAAGTAGGTAGAGACAGTGGGTGGGGCTAAGCTTAGGGCTCACTGTCTTGTCTTGTCCTGCTGTCCTGTTCCTAACACTAACTTTATAGAGATATATACATCTACCATTTAAACACAATGATAAATCTGTCTTAGTAAACTCACAAACTCCTTATAGTGTTTGGTTCATTGGCAGCCAGAATATTACCATTTCATTTTATGGCAATGGTCCATAAAAACAGTTTCACTTTTACTACCCTAATAGCAGCCCTGTTTATCACTGTTTATGACAAGGGGCAACTACCCCTAAACGATCGTCTGTGGATGGATGCCTGCCTTGGTAAACCCTTGTCATGTCGCAATACTCGCCACAGAGTTAGACTTTGACGTAAAAAAGGGCCACCCTGGTATTTCCCTATTTATGTTCCAATACTCGCAACCGAGTGAGACTTAAGGGGCTACGTATCAGGGTGGTTTGGTGTTCTCCCCACTGGGAGGCACCCCCTTGGCAATAGGCTTCCCTCCCCTGGAGGGATATCTGGCTATTCCAATGTTTTGAGACTCGTAACTGAGACTCCACGGACCCTTCGTTTGCATATTTAAATTTATAGGGGGCAATGCATCAGTGGAGACTCTTCAG
Organism: Dendropsophus ebraccatus; assembly: GCF_027789765.1. NCBI lineage: Eukaryota > Metazoa > Chordata > Amphibia > Anura > Hylidae > Dendropsophus > Dendropsophus ebraccatus. The sequence goes on from NC_091455.1 coordinate 132,261,407, forward strand.
TGCATACTCCATTTGATTTTTTTGTCGCTGGTCTCCCTGAGCTCAGCGATTGCTGTGTTTTGTCTGTTTATCACTCTGAATAATTATGTTTTTTTTAAAAATATCGTTGGGGAAAAAAGTATTTGATACACTGCCGATTTTGCAGGTTTTCCCATGTAGAAAAAAAACAGAGGTCTGTACTTTTTACCGTTGGTACACTTCATCTGTGAGATACTAAATATATTTTTAAAAATCCAGAAAATCACATAGTATGATTTTTAAATAACTAGCATTTTATTGCATGAAATAAGTATTTGATCACTTACCAACCAGCAATATTTCGAATTCTCTTAGACCCGCTAGTCTATCTTTAAGTAGCGTTCCTACTTTACACTTATCACCTGTATTGATTGCACCTGTTTGAACTTGTTGCCTGTAGAGACACCTGTCCACACACTCAATAAATCAATCACACTCCAACCTCTTCACTATGGTCAAGACGATAGAGCATCAAGGACAAAATTGTAGACCTGCACAAGGCTGGGTTGGGCAACAGGGAGAGATGAGCAAAGATGGCTGTCAATCGTGTCAATCGTCCCAGCTGATGGATTGGCCAGTCAACCAGTCAGTAACTGAGGTGGGACACTGCTCCAGCCACTGATTGGCTGAGCAGCCAGTCCATCAGCCGAGACAGGTACTTTCCCCCCCGAGCCATGACGTCATCACAACACAGATGAAAATGCCTCCTGGTGGGGGTCCCGCAGCCAGTCCCACCGCTCACCTAGGGCACAGAGAGAGTTAAGCTGGTACTCCTGATCAAATTCCCCCCTGCCCCTGCTGGCTGCCAGATATTATAATTTGCCAAACTTCTTTAATTTTACCCAGCGACAGCCCTGAAATCTGAAAGATGTTCCCAGGGCAAATTAGTAATTTTGTGTCAAAATGAATTTCTTCCTGAAAATAAAGTAAATTTTCATTTTCTTAAACACCTGTAGGGACATGCTGATTACACCAATAGAACAATTTTCTCAGGGGTTTACTTTAAAAAATGAGGGCATTTTAAAAGTATCAATACCAAGAAGTACATGGTCTCCTAAAATGGTTCCAGAAAAACTTGTTACTAATGCAAAATGGGGATGTTTCCTTTCTGAGCCATGCTGTGACCCCAAACAACAGTTTATGACCCCATATGGGATAATGCTACACATTTCTAGGTGCTTATTTCCTTATCTTTTTGTGAAAATGAGAAATTGTGACCAAAAAATGAAAAACAATTTAATTTTCATTATCTTGATCAAATGCTAAAACTTTTCTTCAAACACCTACTGTAGCTGAATTCTTTGAATTCTTTTGTAGTTTCCAAAATTAGGTCACATTGGGGATTTCTATTGTACTGGTACCACGAGGTACACTTTCCAAGTGTTTCTTTTATCTCTCAAATTCTGTGGGGGAGATTTATTTAAGGCCCTATTACACGGAGGGATTATTGGCCGTATTCGGCCACTATGGCCGATAATCGACCTGTGTAATAGAGCACAACGATCAGCCGACATGAACGATGTTTGCTGATCGTTATAGTTGTTTGTCTTTCAACATTTTAAAAGACAAACAACTCATATAGCACGGATCTGCTGCCATCACTCCGTGGAATTGGAGTGGTGGCAACAGACCGTTGCTATATGTATCAAACAAAGTCCAGTGAAGTAAAGGAGAAACTGCGACAACTCACCGGTCTGTAGTGTATTCTTCTTGCCGCAGTTGCCGCAGTTTCTCCTTTACTTCACTGGACTTTGTTTGATACTGTTAACTGTGTGTGTTCTGCTAAGCACCACCTGCTATAATCACCCTTTCAGCTATTGGAACCCTGAACTCTCTGCGTGTTGTAGTAGTGCCAAGTGTTACTTCTTTTGTTTTGTGCAGATCGCTGCTATATGTTATTGGCTGCCCAGACAATTGAGCGATCACCCGGGCAGCCCCTTTGCACCTCTCTGCAGCCCTCCCCCGGCTATCACCCACTCTCTGCCGCCTCGTGCAACAGCAGCGGTGGCAGCAAGCGGGGAACAAGGAGTAAACGAGCACTGACAGCGCCCCGTGTGATAGGGCCTTTAGCTGTCCTATAGTAAGAATGTTTTTTGTTGTTTATAACAGCCAATTAATGAACTATGATAAAATTAATGCTGAGCTTACTATAATACATTAAGTTTAATAAATTATAATATTTATAATTAAGTTTGTTTATTGTCACACTGATGCTGAAAGTGCCATGTGTGGAGTTCCTTGGAGGCCCATGTTGTCATGTACCCTTAGAGATTTAGATTGCCATACACCTGCAATAATTTATTGTTGAGCCGTCGGTTACCTCTCTCCACTACTGTCCCCCTCATACACAGGAACGGTCAGCACAGCTGAGCATTCCTGTGTTCTCTGTGGGGAGGGTTAAAGTGACTGTACCACCAGGCCCAGGCTGAAGCACTGAAGGCGGGCCGACCCACCCTTAGTGGGAGGAAACCCTAGCCCCTCTAAGATAGGGTTCCATTGATTCTAATGGAGTCACGTCATGGATGGGCTGGGGTTTCCTCCCACTAAGGGTGAGTCGGCCCGCCTCCAGTGCTTCAGCCTGGGCCTGGTGGTACAGTCACTTTAAGCTGCAGTAAGAGCGCTCTCAATGCGGATTATTTCTCCCAAAACAAAGAGGTTGGTTGGTGATTTTCTAGCATGCCAGACCCTTATAGTGGGTATTGCCATTGAAACATGTTTTTCCTCTTTTATCTCAGAATGGACAGTAAGCCAAATCAAAAAAGTCTCTTTACCAAGCTATATTGACCCAGATGCTTCTACTTTCTGAGATTACTTCCCATTATAGAACATTCCATTCATGACAATTGTAGTTTTGTGGCCTCATATAAATAAACAAGCTTTTGTTTGAGTTACGTTTCCCTTTGTGTTTGTATCAGGTGTGAGCCAAAATACTTAGTAAAACTGGGCAGCACAAAACCGTTAGCAGGGGCTCCATGAGTTTAGTTGCTGAGTCACTCCTTATCCTTTGATAAATAAGTGGCCTATAGTAGTGTACGCATTGCCCGCTGTTCAGGAGCTTTTAATACCTGCTGGCTTCCATTTTTAATGCAATTCAAATCCATCATTATATGAGACTCCCCTCTAGCTTTTCCTTATTCTTAGCACTAAGTCAGCTTGTGCAGATCTATGAAATATGTAATATTAACGCTGTGAATACATTGTAGAAAAACAGCAAGTTCTAGAATGAGAATAAGTACTTGGAAAAAAAGAAGTAGACTACAAAATGCCTTTATATTTGTGCTATAGTTCCACATTGACTATATTTAAGCATCTTTTATTAGAAGTAATATAACATATACAAACATATACTAATAGATCTCCAATTGTTACAAGTGGCTTTGTCCATTTACACTGCAGTAATACTTCTTTAACCCTTTCACGACGTGGGACTATTGATGCCTCAATGCCCAGGTCGTGATTTGACATCAGCTTATGGGATCATAAGGATCCCATAGCTGATGTCCTCTATGTCTGCCCCCTCTCTGATGTCCCCTGCCGCTGTTACTATCTTATAACATTGGCAGGAGAGAGAGGGGAGAGGGCAGAGCTCACGGGCGTGTGCCTGGCACGTGTCCTGCCTTACCTCCTGTCCCCCGCCGGCCTCCATAGCTAGAAGCCGAAGGCTTCCGGTTTCTATGGCTACCATCGGAGTCTGCCACCGAAAAGACAGTCCTGGCTCTCCAGGGCCCTTGCTGACCGCAGTATCTATAGGGTTAACTCTCAGCACCAGAGCGTGGGCTCTGCACACCGGAGAGACAGTTCTCCCTCTGTAGAGGGAGAATTGGCTCTCCAGGGCCCTATAGATACTGCGGTCTTGCTGACCGCAGTACCTATAGGGTTAACTCTCAGCACTGATCACTGATAGCCGGGACCCGCCGCGGATGACACAGGCGCAGCTTCTACGCCTGTGTCATCTTCTGCAGTAAATTCACATCGCTGCAGCATCTGGCATAGGCTGCAGCGACATTAATTTACTGTGCAGCGGCAGGAGGGGGTTAATAAAACATACTTGCTCAGTAAATGCTTAGCGATTGGCTGAGACTGGACAGTGCTGCGTCCAGTGATTGGCCAAGCGGGTTGCCTCTCCTGAGACGAGTTTGTCTCAGAAGTAGTGGATCTGCAGTGCAGTCAGCGGGGGACACCGGAGAGGCAACATTGAGACACCAGTCGAGCAAGGAGAGGTAAGCATAATATTAAAAATGTAAAATGCTTGATAACCCATTTAAGCAGCTATGTCCAGATTTATCTATCAGGGTTTAAACTAAATTGTATATTTTTTTTCAAATCTTATGATCAGAAAGGAACCGGCACTGAAGACTGAAGACACAAAAAATAGCAGTTGTTAGACATGAGCGAAGCAGACGGAAATTCGTTTTGCGAGCTTTGCGAATTTTCAGCCAAACTTCAATTTCATTAAAAAAGCCAAAACTATAGTAGCTACAATACTGTGACTATTACAGAAGGGCGAATTTGTTAAAGCATGTTGTTGTAAAAATCGGAAAATCACTATTAAAATTTTATTCCTCTCTTCTCTGTCCCCATATCACTCTGTTAGTCTCTCCCTGCTCTGCTGTAACTGCCTACTGCAATCCTGCTCTTTCCTCCGCACACAGCCGACTGGCCACCTCTGTTAATGAACCGCCTTATATAGAGGGGGAGGTGCTGACATCACCCACTATCAGCCCTCCTATCTTATCCTCTCTGTCTCTATAAAGCTCTGTTAGTCTCTCCCTGCTCTGCTCTATCTGCCTGCTGCCATCCTGCTCTCTCCTCCACACACAGCCCACTGGCCGCCTCTGTTAACAAACCACTTTATATAGAGGGTGAGGGGGAGGTGCTGACATCACAGAGGATCCTGCAGCTGATTGGACGGGTGCTAGGGATTATGGTTAATCCCCTTCTCCCGCCCAGTGATGCTCCAGACAGCAAATGTAGACGAATCAGCGGAAATTTGTTTTGCAGAATTAAGTGAATTGACAGCGCAATTTGCAGCAAATCTTGATTTGCCATATTTGCTTCGCTCATCTCTTGTAACTAGCATTGAATGGATCTGTCAATAAGGGTTCAGTATTGTTCAGCATTTGATTACCCGCGGCTGCAGAAGTTGGATGCCGCCCTAGGAAGTCCTGGAAAACATGGGTCACTTTTTACTATAATGAAATCTGATTTGGTCAAGAAAATGTAAACTGTAATCTCACTGGTCATATTTTTTAAAGGGGTTCTCTGGGACTTTTTATTGATGACCTATCTGCCTAAATGAGAGCTGAACTGCAGTAAGAAAACATAAACTATTTTTAGCTCTTTTAAAGTATTTGCAGTCACCACAGCTTAACAAAGCTGAGAGGCAGGGTTGTTGGGTGCATGATTCCTACCAATCTGATATTGTTGACCACTCCTGAGCATAGGCCATTGTGATATTACAAGCAGTATAAACAAAGATAGGTTACTAATTGAACCGTTGACATCACTTAAGGCAGCTCTCTGGCAGTGGTTTATCTCTCTTAAGCTCAAGAACAAAAGGGTCAGGCAGTGATTTTCCATCACGCCGACCACTATCTCCACCGACATCATCTGTTGGTGGAATTTCAATGTGACCCACCTAGATAGTGAAAATAGGCTTCACATATGTCAAAATCCTTGCTATATGCCCAAAGAAATTATATGATGTTGACAACTGGCTAACAACATGTTCCCAATACAGCTATGTTTGGTATTAACGGTTTGGTTTCAGTATGCCCAGATAATATATTTATAGCAGCAAGTAAATTGGAGGGAAATTTTTTTTTTAATGTGAGAGAGAGACTAATTAGTAGAGGAAATATTGAAATATAAATAATTGTCTCCTATTGGCTGAGAAGTATAGGTTGTGGCAGCGTATGGTGTTGTGAAATTGTGGGATTTTGGAAATCTAGGTGGTAATTTATGATAATTCTCTCATCCAGAGGGGGTTGTACATGAATGTCTGTGGTAGATTAGTAAACTCAATAGAATAAATCACCACTGAGACCAGTGATCGTCATAGCCATCAATAAAAAAAAGTTTAGGAGAAATTCAAGTGAATTATATGTTACTTTTTCAGTGCCTCTTCTGTGTCAATTGTCAGTACTTTTTACTTTGCACTTGCATTTTGCAGATATTCCACAGGTTAAAAAGTTAAGACTGAAAAACAATTTGTGATATTTATCTTCCTCCAGATTTATTACATCAGACTCACATATGTCAAGGGATTAGTCCTATTTTTTTTCTGCACGGAACAGTGACCCCTTGCTGGCTCCTCTTCTATGCACACTTGACCAATCAGATTTAGTCCAGATGTTAGTTATCTCTGCTGCCTGCCTCCAGTCCTCCCCACACCCAGGAATGTTTGGCATGGCTGTGTTCTCTATGAGGAGGTGAGGGGTAAGCCGCAGGAGAGCACTCTTACTGCAGCTTTTCTCTCCCTGAACAAAGGGGTCGGGTGGCAGTTTTTCCATCACGCCCAACCCCTATTACCGCCAACATCATCTCTCAGTGAGCGGTATTCAGTGCAACCATTTTGTGCAATATTGATGCTTTTGAAGGCTATATAGGATGACAGCTGGAAGGGGTTAAAAATAAGTGCACAGTCTGATAAATATTCTGTTATGTTCTAACATTAGATACTGTAGCCATGTGGAGGCAAGTACTGTGGTTGGTGTTTGTTTATGTGCCATGCAAGTCATGGTGAGTGACTCAGGTTCTGTAAAGGCTGTGTGCCAAGTACGACCATTACCCAGCAATGGATGGCTTGTTGATATTATTTAAGAACAATCAAACACTGATCGTCTTCCTGCACTGAACTCTGTGGTTTCAAAGATAACTCTCATCCTGTGAAATTGTCAGCAAAGTGCATCCTCCAGCAGAGATGTTGTTCTCTATTCTTCAATAAAGAGCCATTCCTCTGCTATTTATGGAACCGAACACAGTGTTTTCCAGCCCTGTGGGAATTTTTCAGCCATTAGTAGCTATGATGGATCGCACTCCTTTTATCAATTGTAACTATGGGTAACTTTCTATAGTATTTTCAATAAAGGTTTTTACAGAAGTCTTAATAGATAAGGAAGAACAAATTTGTCAATGGGAATAATTTGTTAGAAGCTATGACCTATTTATGCAGCATTACTTAACTGTGATCATGAAAAGGCACAGGCTGACTGCTAGACTGCGTGTAATGAAAGGAAGCGGACACAATTATAAATCAGAGGCTATTGTCAGTCTGATTCCCCCGTCTTCCAAGCTTTGTCATCAGAACTGAACATATTAGAGCATCATTTTTACTATTTGTAGAAATAAAGCAGCATTTTCAATTATATTAATATTCTTGCCTTGAGGGCTAACTGAAACCCCTTAGCAGTGGCTATAGCAGGATTTATTCAGACAAGCATGTTTTGATCTACATCATTATACTATCTTAACAGTTATGTAATTTTAAATTAAATTACATGTGCCTTTAAACATTTGGGCCATGAATATATAGAATTAACATAGAAACTTTGAAGATTGTCGGCAGAAAAAGAGCATTTGGTCCATCTTAGTCTGCCCTTTTAGCATTTCCTTTCTTATTATCTAAGGATAGATATATGTTTATCCCAGCCATGTTTAAATTCAGTTAATTTACTGTTAGCTCAAACTATATGTAACAAATTTTTAACTGGAATAATAAAAAAAAAAGTCTATGTCTAGCTAGTGCTCTTGTGTCTAGCTATGTTTAGCACATCCATAGACAATGAATGGAACAGTGGTCACGTATGCGTACTGTGGCTCCATTCAGTTGGGTGCGTCAGGAGATTTTCTGTTCTAGAGATGGGTTTTTAGTGGTGGCAAACATCATGGCAATTTCACATGGCTGTTGGTGACTGCATGAGGGTATGGTTTCTGCTGCATGTGTTCCAAGGCCATAGTTACAATTGATGGGACTCCGTTACTTCTAGAGTGTATTGAGCCCCTCATCTACTCACTGTACACTAATGCATTATACCAGCTAAATTGTTTTCCAGGCAGAATGGATTGATGGATGTTGATACCTGGCACCCGCACCAGTCTTCTGTTCAGCACACCCTGCACTACAGAGTGAATAGGTCCAGCAGCAGTGGGCTCTGTTCATTGCATAATGCCCAGGCCTGGTTAGCAGCTCAGCTCCTGTTCAAGTGAACCTGGCTCCAGTTTTAGACTGGGGTATCTGGGGCCCACCAGACAAATTGATCCTTGGGGCTCACCAATAAAGAAACAGCGAGAAAAGACACGAGAATCAGTATTTGTGCATGTTGTAAATCTGGGGGCCCACCAGAGGATTCTCTGGTCCTCTGGTGGGACAGTCTGACACTGCCTGGCACAATTACTACACAATGAACTTGAGCCTACTGTTTCTGGCCCCATTTATTGAGTAGCTGATCAGTGGATAAGGGAGGTTTCAGCACCCACCAATAAACAATTGAAGATGGCCTGTCCATTGGATAGGCATTAAATCCATTATGCCCAGAAATCCTTCTTAAATTGAAACGCAAACAAATAATAAATTATTAAATTTATTAGCCAAAGGCAGAATCATTTAACCTTATCCCTATGTAGATGCATAGAATGAACACTCTCAGCCACTGTGCCCTACGGCAGCAGCGGTGATTCCTACAGCTATAATAATAACCCAACTTGTTTCCAGAACCAAACTGTGATGACATGTAATGATGCATGAAATTTCACAAGACCAGAAAAAAAAGAATGAGCTGAGATAATCACTTAGGACATTTGTTTGAATCATTTCTAACATTAGAAGTTAATTATAGATACCTTTCTATTAAACAACATATTTTCTCATATGGGACCAGTTAGAGCATGTTCATTCCTGATGAAAGGGGTTTTCTGAGTAAAATAGACTGACTAGCTATCCTCAGGATAGGACATAAGTCACTGTTCAGCTGTTCAGCGCCTGCACTACACAGTGAATGTGGGTGGAAGCAGTTGGCTCAGTTCACTGTGTAGTGGCCAGAACTGGTTACTGCAGCTCTGCTGCCACTCACTTGAACTGGAACTAAGCTGCTGTTACACACCGCTATCTCTACACAGTGAACAAAGCCAATTGCTTCCAACCCCATTCACTGTGTAGTGGGATAGTTCATCATTCTTTTTTGTTTGAAAAAAAAAAAAAAATCTTGTTTTCATGATAAACATTTCTAAGATGTGATTCCACTTGTGTAATCTAAAGCCTGTTTTACACGTAGTGATTATCGTTTAAAGATTCGCTATAATGATCGATTGCTAGTGAAAACTAGCGATTTTGGAGCGAACAATTCTGATATTATTACAGTTACTGATTACTGTTATGAATGATCATTTTTACACCATTATATGGTTGCTAAACGTTCATCAGAACGACCCACACAACATGTTTTATCGGTGAAAGACTTATTACAGGAACCGATATGTGAACAATCTGCAAACTACCAACGATAATGTTTCAACATGTTGAAAAACAAAAATTAACGATTCTCCATTCGTCGTTTGATCGTTGGCTGTTATTACTCCCATTTTCGATCGTTATAGCGAATTTTTAAACGATAATTGCTCAGTGTAAAAGGGCCTTAAGACAGGTTCGGTAATTAATGGCTTTATATTACTCTCTGCTTAAAGAGGATGTTCAACTCTATGCAAAAAAAAAAAAATGCAGGCGTAGTAGTTCTAGCTTACCCAAGTCCCCCTAGCAATTTCTGCTGTGATCCGCTACATTTTGGGGCCACTGTGCATGTTTTTTTTTTCACCCATCTTTTCTTCACTTCCTGATTTGGATCATTTGAACAAGGGACCTGCTAAACTACACAGACCAGCATTCTCTGTGTGCCGGAGCCCGCCTGCTTCCACTAGTCAACTACTTGTATTACCTCCCACAGTCCCTCCCCCCAGTGACCACTAGCCTATCTAAAGTAAGAACCACAAAAACACCAGCACCCAGCCATCATTTCCCCCATATGATTCCTCATCATATCCCCAGATGCTGCTGCCTCTGCTGTAACATGATAGAAGCAGCCAGCACAGGCAGTCAGCTCTTCTGCATTGCATAAATACAGTATCTATGGAGAAGAGCTGACTGCCGCTGAGCTCCAGTCGTGTCCCTGCATGTATATGACTGCCACTGAGCTCCAGTGATGTCCCTGCATGTATATGGCTGCCACTGAGGTCCAGTGATGTCCCTGCATGTATATTCCAGCTCTGTTGGATGAGGGAGATGATGGGAGGAGTAGTGGTCACTGTTCTCTCCTTCCATAGAGCACAGATAGTCATTTCTTCTCCACAGAACACTGCACTTTTAGGCAGCAGGGTCAATTTTTAGAACTACAGAACTTCCTATGCAGCTGTAGAGGTGGTCAAAGTCAGGGAAAATGACCAGACCGGAACTGGAAGCACACGGGTGGTATGTATAACTTTGGGAAAGGAACAGAAAGGAAGAAAAAAGTTTTAAACTGGACAACCCCTTTAAGGCAGCAGCTACACAGTGATTCACACAACCAGGAATCACTATGCCTGTCACACGACTCCTTTACTCATACAAGTGAATGGGGTCACACAGTCATGGTTGCAGCTGCCTTACCGTTCAATTGTATGAGTGAAGGGGCACATGACCAGAAACCGCAACACTGTGATTGCTGGTTGCGTAATACTGAACCACATCTGTTGTGTCACTTAAAGGAAAACTAACAGCAAGTTTGAAGAATCTAACCCGCTATTATGTTCCTATACAGCTGGGGGCGCTGAGAATGAAGGGGGTTTTCTTATTTTCATCCAAAGCACCAATGTTGTTAAATTCCCTGTTTTATTAATATGTAAATTAGGAGGTTTTGTGCACTGGGGGCTGAACTAGCCCTCAGTGCACCGATTTGCTCTGCTTTCCCCCTCCTTATGATGATTCATCGAGCGCTCTGCAGTGATGAGCAGACGGAGTGACATCAATGCAGAGTACCGTGAGGAGGCAGTGGATGGATCACTGCACTGAGAGCTGTGATACTGTCCCAAATGTGAACCATCTAATTTACATCTTATTGCAGGATATCATGAGTGTGCCAATGAGGATGAAGGTAAAAAAAATATCGTCATTCTCATCATAGCGTGCACTATGGGAACATAGCAGGTTAGAGTCTTTTCTTTAAACATGCACTTTGGAAGTCTTAACATGTAACTCCTTCACTGTAGGAAGGAAATGTTGACCTGATTGTAGGGTTTGCTTTGTACTACTGTCTGTGCTGGCAGCGTATTCCTGTGTAACAGGATAATGACTTGGTTATTCCGCTGGCTGTTCCTGTGAAGGAAGTCTGTCTGCTCTTTAATGAGGCTAAAATGTCTGAATATGGGGCTAAATAAGAATAAGTGCTAAAAAGTGGCACAATGCTGCTCTTAATTAGTGTGTTTTCTTTAATTATTCAAGTTATCCCATCTTAATTCTTCAACATATCAATCACTGCAATCCTTTGGATGTGCATGGACCTTGAGATAAGGTTGTAATGGTTTGATGTAAAGAAATGGTAATATACAGTGTATGCTAAAGGGAATGTGTCACCTCAATTTGTTTTACTGTTAAGAGCAAGATACATGACATGACAGGTGCAGCCCCATAATGCATCTACCCCCATTCATTGTGTAGGGCAGCCTGCGTTTCACACACAAACTCAGAAACATAAAAACAAAATACAGTCATAAATTAAGGAACAACGTTGGCTGTTTTTGTAAACTAATAATGTGCCACATTAACCCCTTAAGGACAGCCAATTTCGATTTTTGCGTTTTAGTTTTTCCTCCTTGTGCTTAAAAGGCCATAGCACTTGCATTTTTCCACCTAGAAACCCACATGAGCCCTTATTGTTTGCGTCACTAATTGTACTTTGCAATGACAGGCTGAATTTTTGCATAAAATACACTGCGAAACCAGAAAAAAATTCAAAGTGTGGTGAAATTGAAAAAAAAAAAGCATTTTGTTTATTTAGGGGAAATGTGTTTTTACGCCATTCGCCCTGGGGTAAAACTTGTTATATATGTTCCTCAAGTCGTTACGATTAAAACGATATGTAACATGTATAACTTATATTGTATCTGATGGCCTGTAAAAAATTGAAACCATTGTCAACAAATATACGTCACTTAAAATCGCTCCATTCCCAGGCTTATAGCGCTTTTATCCTTTGGTCTATGGGGCTGTGTGAGGTGTCATTTTTTGCACCATGATGTGTTCTTTCTATCGGTACCTTGATTGCGCATATATGACTTTTTGATCACTTTTTATTACAATTTTTCTGGATTTGATGCGACCAAAAATGCGCAATTTTGCACTTTGGGATTTTTTTGCGCTGACGCCGTTTACCGTGCGAGATCAGGAATGTGATTAATTAATAGTTCGGGCGATTACGCACGCGGCCATAGCAAACATGTTTGTTTATTTATTTATTTACTTTTATTTATAACCTGGGAAAAGAGGGGTGATTCAGACTTTTATTAGGGGAGGGGGCTTTTTACTATTAACAACACTTTTTTTTTTTACTTTAACAGTTATACTAGAAGCCCCCCTGGGGGACTTCTAGTATAAGTGCTTTGATCTCTCATAGAGATCTCTGCAGCATAGATATGCTGCAGAGATCCATGAGATAGGCACTCGTTTACTTCCGGCTGCTGCAGCCGGAAGTAAACGAGTGCCGAGCCGGGGACGGCGCCATCTTGGAGCGGTCCCCGGCCGGCTTCAGAAACGGAGATCGCTCCTCCGGGATAACATCCCGGGGGAGCGATCTCCGCCACTAGACACCAGGGAACAGCTGAATCCGGTAATCGGATGCAGCTGTCATGTTTGACAGCTGCATCTGATTACTGTATTAGCGGGCACGGCGATCGGACCGTGCCCGCTAATACCTGCGGTCCCGGGCTACAAGCGGCACCCGGGACCGCCGCGGTTCAGAGCGGGGTCGCCGCGCGGCCCCGCTCTGAACGTCCTTACCGGCATCAGGGCGTAAATTTACGCCCGATGTCGTTAAGGGGTTAAAGTCTGCCAAGAATGTTTAACTCTTTCCTGAAAAAGCATGTACTGACACATCCATTTTAAACACCTGTTCCTGCAAATGGACGTGCTGGTACATTCATGGGATGACACTGTGACACTGGGTGTCGCCATAATTGTACCAACCATCATGTATTTAGACTGCATGAAGAGTGCCTTCTCTGTACAGCACTGCTGATAGCCGTTATTGGTCAGCATTTAAATGTTGCTGTCAAAATTGACAGTTGCATTTAAAGGGCTTGAACAAGCCATCACCTAGGGTCTTGTGGCAGGATCGCCCCCTACTCGCAAAGTAATAGTGGAGGGGTCATCCCTGCTCCTTGTCGGGCCTGGGGGTCAGTTTGGCATTCCCGCTGATCCCGGATTCCCGTCTTCAGCAGCCCATAGTAATCGAGCAGGGATCTCATAGATCAATGCAGTACATATGCACTGCAATGATCTCTATGAGAGATCAGTACAGTTGTCATAGAAGTCCCCCAAGGGAAGTCAAGTTACTGTAAAAAAAAAATCCCATCACATAATGAAAGTTTGAGTCACCCCCCTTTTCTGAATTTATAATTAAAAATAAATAAACATATTTGATATTGCCATGTACAGAATTTCCCAAACTATTACATTATAGCATTCCTAATTTGTCATGGTAAACAATGTATAAGAACCTGCCAGAGTCACAACACATTTTGAAATATTGTAATTAAAAGTGATCAAAAAGACGTAATTGTGCAAGCAAGCTACTGATAGAAAGAACAGATCACGGTGCAACAAAATTACACCCCTTAGACAAAAAAAAATAAAGGCATATACATGCTCAGTGGTGGACACTGGGGGCGGAGCATGGTCACATGCTCCTCCATGTCAGCCATCTTATGGACAGACTCACCATAGAGCAGGGCAGCACAGCCTGGAGGAGGGGAGTCTGGTTTTAGTTCTACGAGGCACACAAGGAGCTGCTGTCAGTATATACAGTGAGTACACTTACTAATATTGTACACTGAACTGTGTTACTATAAAGTGGCCAACCACTTTAAAAACCCATGGTTCGCTAGGCTTAACAATTAATGAAAAGATTTTTACTCTAGATGAAGCAGCGCTCCAGTGCAAAAAGATTACGTTCTTAAAGGGATTATCCTGGATTAGAAACAGATAGCTACTTTCTTAAAAAACAGCACAACGTCTCTCTTCAGGTTGTGTGTGGTATTACAATTCAGCTCTATTCACTTTAAAGAAAATGAGGTGCAAAACCACACCCAAACTGAGGAAAGAAAATGTGATATTTCTGGAGAAAAGTGCCCCAATTTTTGTAGGCCTGGGTAACCGCTTTAATTATTATTATTATTTATTTAAAAAGCGCCCATAATTTCAGAGCGCTATACAATAGATAGGGGTAACAAACAGAAACATTACAAGATCAAAAACACATTACATGAAGGCAAATGGCAGACTGTTACATGGAGGAAGAGGACTCTGCCCTGGCTTATAATCTATAAGGTACTGGGAGATAAACAGGAGGTAAACAGGATCTGGTCACAGCAAAAACAGTAGAGGGCTTCTAAACAGGGCTAGACAAGTTCTTAGACAAAAATAATATAAATGTATATGTATAGAACCTATCACCCCTCCCCCTTCCCTGTATCCATCCCCTCCTTGGTTGAACTTGATGGACATGTGTCTTTTTTCAACCGGATTAACTATGTAACTATTAACTATGTAAGTGAAGCCAGTCAAGTGTGATGCAGAATTGTTATAGGTTGTAGCCTAGTTTGAATAGATGAGTTTTCAGGTTATTTTTGAAGGACTTGATGGTGGATGAGAGCTGGATGTCTCAGGTAGTGAGTTCCAGAGTATGGGGGAGGCTCCCGCAAAGTCTTGGAGGCGGTTGTGTGAGGTACTGTACGAACAAAGGGGAGCGCAGACAGAGGTCACTGAAGGATCGAAGGTTGCGTGAGGGATGGTAGCTGGATATCAGGTCAGAGATGTACAGAGGGGAAAGGTTGTGAATGGCCTTGTACATCATGGTCAACAATTTAAAGTAAACATGTTGGGAAATGGGGAGCCAGTGAAGGGATTGGCAGAGGGGAGAGACCGAGGGCAAAGGTGGATTAGTCGGGCAGCAGAGTTAAGGGTAGACTATAGGGGAGAAAGGGAGTTAGATGGAAGGCCAGAGAGGAGGATGTTACAGTAGTCCAAGTGGGAGATAATGAGAACATGTACCAGCAGTTTTGTCAAGTCAGGGGTGAGAAAAGAGCTGATTCTGGAATTATTTTTGAGGTGAAGGCGGCAGGAGGTGGTCAGGGTCTGAATGTGTGGTTTAAAAGACAGGGCAGATTCAAAGGTGACCCCAAGGCAGCGAACTTGGGGGGCAGGGGACAGAGTACAGCCATTGATACTTATTGACAGGTTAGAAGATGGGCGAAAGAAGATTAGTTCTGTTTTGTTTATGTTGAGCTTTAGAAAGTGGGAGGAGGAGAAGGAAGATATAGCCAATTGACATTATGGAATCCTGGATAGTAAAGAGGTGACATCTGGACCGGAGAGGTAGATCTGAGTGTCATCTGCATAGGGGTGGTACCTGAAGCTGTGGGATTCTATGATATGTCCCATCAGAGGTATAGATGGAGAAGAGGAGAGGCCCGAGTACAGAGCCTTGGGGGACACCAACCGTGAGGGGACGTGGAGAGGCGGTGGCGTGGGAGTAGGAGACACTAAAAGTGCAGTTGGAGAGGAGATCCAGGAGAGGGCTGAGCAAGTGACACCAAGGGATGAAAGAATTAGTAGGAGGAGAGAATGGTCAACTGTGTCAAAGGCAGAAGATAGGTCAAGGAGAAGGAGCACAGAGTATTGGTGTGAAGCTTTGGCAGTTAGCAGGTCATTGGCCACTTCAGTGAGGGCAGTTACTGTGGAGGGGTGGGGGCGGAAGCCGGATTGCAGAGTCAAAAAGCGAGTTGGATGAAAAGTGGGAGGACAGTTACAGTCCCCTCAGCCCCCCCCCCCCCCTGGGGCGATAGCTGGATAGGGAGGTAGGGTCAAGGAATGGCTTTTTAAGGATGGGTGTGATGGTTGCATGTTTATATGGAGATGGGAAGACGCCAGAAGTTAGTGATAGATTGAAGAGACGGGTTAGTGCTGGGACAAGGAGATATTGGGGATAAGGTGGGATTGGTTCAAGTGCGCAGGTGGTGAGGTGTGATTTGAAGAGTAGTTTGAAGAGACATTCTTCAGTGATGGTGGAGAGGTGAGTTAGTGAGGAAGAGCACTGGAGAGGTATGGGGGGGCTGAGAGAACTGTAAGGTAAGGCAAACTCTGATGTCATTAATTTTCTGCTTGAAGAATGTGGCAAAGTCCTCAGCAGAGATAAGAGATATGGGGGGTGGAGAAGAGAATTGGAAGTGTTAAATAGTTGCCTAGAATTGTGGGATAAGGAAGATATGAGGGAAGTAAAGTAGTCCTGTTTAGCAGAAGTGAGGGCAGATTTGAAGTCAAGGAGTGCTTCCCTGTATGTCTGGAAGTTCCTTGGAGTGGGTTTAATTCCAGTGCCGCTCAGCAGCTCTGGACAGTCGCCTTAGTTGTTTGGTAAGGTTGGTGTGCCAGGCCTGTCTTTTGATGCGTCGTGTTCTCTTTTGCATGAGAGGGGCGACAGAGTCAAGAGCTGAGATAATTGTGGAATTGTAGAAGGTTGCGGCTGTGTCAATGTCATACAGAGAGTATATGGTGGAGAGTGGCACAAGGGAGCCAGAGATTGTTTGAATGTTATAGTTTCTAAGGTTCCTGCGAGGGTGGTGCGGTTCTGGACTAGGGGGGGCAGATGAGTTTGTGGTCAGAGATATTGAGAGGTGTGATGGTTTGGTCGGATATGGGGCCGAGGCGGGAAAAGATAAGGTCCAGTGCTTGACCCTTTTTGTGAGTGGCCATAGAGTACCACTTTGTGAGGCTGAAGGAGGAGGCTTGTGATAGGAGTTTAGAGGAGGCGGCTGTTTTGGATGTGTCAATGGGAATGTTGAAGTCACCCATGATGATGGTGGGAATATCTGTTGAGAGGAAGTGCAATATCCAAGTGTTGAATTGGTCAAGGAAGGTGGTTGCAGAGCCTGGTGGTCGGTAGAAGACGGCCACTTGGTGGTTAGAGGGGGGGAATAGATACGGATAGAATGTACTTCAAAGGAGGTGAGGGTGAGGGTGAGGCCATGGAGAGAAGGTGTTGGGGTAAAGGAGCAGTTGTCCATTAGCAGCAGTCCAACCCAGCCACCCTGTTTATTGTTAGGGCAAGGGGTGTGAGTAAACTGGAGCCCACCGTAGGAAAGTGTAGCGGGGAAAGCAGTGTCAGTAGGGGAAAGCCATGTTTCCGTTAGGCCTAAGAAGAATAGGTTGTGGTAAAGAAAGAGATCATGTATGAATGTAAGTTTATTGCAGAGTGTGTGTTCCAAAGTGCAGCAAAGAAAGGGACAGGGGGGTCAGGAAGGATGCATATGGTGTTAGAGGGGCGGCATGATGTAAGGAAAGGTGGACGCAAGGAGGGTAGATGTAGGGTTGATGAGATCCAGGGTTGGGTGAAATGTCTCCAGCAGTGAGAAGTAGCAGAGACAGAGAAAGTGGGTGTGAGTAGGTGAGAGGGCGCGGACATTGAGAGTATTTAGAAGTAAAAGTTTTAGTGTATGGAAAGAGGATAACAGTTGGGGTCAGATCAGTGGGTAAAAGGGCTGGAGAAATAAAAAGGTTACTGCTTGGTGTGGGAGGTGAAGGGTTAAAGCAGAGTTTGAAGATAATGGAAGCAAAGGTGAAAGCTAAAATGAACTTTATGAGCTAAGAGAGGGAGCAGAGATGAGAATAAGGAGGAGTGTTACCTTCAGTTTTATTCTGGTTTCAATTCTGGCATTAATTCTGCTATCACACTTAAATGGCTTACTTAGAATGGACTCACAAATGACCAGGGTCACATATGACCCAGAGTCTACAGAGTTAATTTACCTCATGTTCCATCTAAACCAAATTGGTATTGATAAAAACTATTGGTAATGGTGCCAAATATAAGCCCTAACACAACCCCATAGACAAAAATAATTTAAAAGTTTTAAAGGGATAGAAAAGAGCAATTTTAAGCATATTAATATTAATACTAAAATAATACAAAAGCTATATAAATTAAATATTGCTGTAATCGCACTGACCCGCGATTCCCGCAATTTTTTTAAACATTTTTTTTAAACGTGATTGGGAAAAAAATGAAAACTCAGTTGTGAAAGAAAACCTGGTCATAAAGATTTTTTTTTATTTTTTAACCGCCTGGGCACTTTTAAGATAAAAAGAAATCCCCTTTAGGTTTTTCTTAAGTGATGAAAATACTGGGCTGCTTATGCAGTGTACAAGGGGCCTTCATGGATTTTATACTCCAATAAGTAGTTAAATGTATATAACTAAATCAAGGAACTACAGTAGACTATATTTATGGATATTCACCTATAGTAAGCCAATGCTGTTACAGGGCCTTACAGTTTTTAGGAGACTTAATGCTCCTTTCAATCAAGCTGTCAGTTCTGCAGTTTGTTTTCCACCTCTTTTTCCGCTATGCTTAGTAAATATAATGAATGTGATTTATAATTGTTAGAGCTGAACCTTTTCCAAGCATAGCGCCCATGGGAAAGAGAGTAACCCGTTACCTCGCTTCCTTCTAGAATGGTTGTTGTCTCTCAGATATAACAGTTAGTAACCCCAGCAGACTAGAAACCAATTACAGTGTTGTAGTTTATTTGACAGTCAAGAAAAGGGTACAAAAAGAAATTACACATATAGGGGGAAATGTATCAGTCTGTGTCTAGTCAAAAAAAATTCTATAAACCTCTGGTTTGCACAAAAAAATTCAACTTTTTTGCTTTTGTGTACCTTAGTAGGAGGGGGATAATAGAGATGGGTATGGCCTCCCCATTTGCAGAATTTACTACAAGTTAAACCTGCTTAATATGATATTATTACTTCATCTATTTATAATTATTATATTCTGTATACTTGTCACTAGTTTGTAAATCTAATTGGTATTTTTAGACCTTTTTGTAAGCTATAAATACTAGTTATTATGTGTCTATGTGGCACAACAGCAAAAACTGCTATTCAGTGAATTATATAGTTTTTTCTATGACTGTTCTCTCAAGGGGAAAGTAATGTGAAGTTAAAAGTAGAATTTGCTTGGTCAGCTGAAACTGTAGAATATAATGTAAATTTTAAAAAGAAGAAGGAAGAAATAGGCTGTCTGGTTAGTTAGGAATATTTTAGCTTCAAGTAGGGCTGGGGGATATGGCCAATTTTTTTTTTTTTACATTATGAATGATTTAAATTAAAATTTTTTTTTTTTTCTTTATTTTTCTAAAAAGAACAATTTTCTACTTGCAGGCGCCTCAGATACTGTCTTAATGGTGTTTAACCCCTTAACGACCGTGGGTGTAAATATACGCCCCCAAAGCTTGTGCCTTAATGCAAACGGGTGTACATTTACGCCCGCAGTTTACCCAATCGCTGTGTGTAAACACACAGCAAACGGGTAATGATGGCTGCTGTAATACACAGCAGGCCATCTTAGCGTGTCGGCACGGGGGGTGGTTAAATGCTGCATCCTCTTCTATCTCCGTCGTCTTTTTTCGGCAATCTTCGGCTATCTTCGTCCAGGTACGTTGTACTGCCCCCTAGCTGCTGATTAGTGTATATAATACATACATACATAGTGTATATAATACGTTTGTTCCCCCCCCCCTTTTTTTTCCTATATCCTACCGCCACTGTCTGCTGATAAGTGCGGCGTTTATCTGCAACTCCTTTTTTGGCGTAGGTTTTTTTGTCCCCCCCTCCTTACTGTTAAAAACACATATAAAACACTACACTAGCCCACATTACACATTACATTACTTGAAATAAAGTTTTACACTACACCACTACACTACATTACATTTATATACCCCATATACCAATCCCCATATAAAAATGGCCCAGAGGGTGTTTTCGGCGGAAGAGGAATACGCTCTTATTGCCCCTGACACCGAAACAGCCAGTGAGGATGAATGGGGGGATCCTTCTTTCCTCCATTCATCCTTATCATCATTATCATCATCATCATTCAGTGATGATGACTATCCACCTCGGCGTCCAAGGAGGACGCCTCGGGCTGCCCGCCAGACACATCATCCCATCCCGCCCCCTGCCCCCCAGACAGGTGACCCCATTCTGCCCCCTGCCTCCCAGACAGGTGACTCCATCTGGACCCCAGACCCCCAAAATTATCAGCCCCAGATTCCTGGCTTTGTGGCAACGGAGGGAATCCAAATTAACCCAACAGGTCTCAGAGAAATAGACTTTTTCAAGCTCTTTTTCTCTGATTACCTTATAACTTTGATAGTGGCACAAACAAACTTGTACACGCACCAATTCCTGGCCCAGAACCCCTCTTCTTCTTTTGCTAGGCCCATGGTATGGACCCCTGTTGATGCAGCCGAAATGACAAAATTTTGGGGGGTCCTGCTGCACATGGGCCTTGTAAAAAAAAAAAACACAATTCGGCACTACTGGAGAGGGGATATTAATATACAGTAATACCCCACTTTACAGTATGGCCATGAAACAGTTTTGATTTAAAGCCCTCCTAAAATTCTTGCATTTTAATGACAATGCAGGTTGCCTCCCACGAGATGACCCCTCATATGACCGACTGTACAAAGTACGGCCGGTCATAGAGCACTTCTCAGCCAAATTTACTGAGATGTATATCCCAGAGAAATACATCTCAGTAGATGAGTCCCTCCTGAGCTTCAAAGGAAGACTCCATTTCCACCAGTACCTTACCAATAAAAGATCACGGTATGGCGTGAAATTATACAAACTCTGTGAGAGTACCTCAGGGTACACTTACAGATTTAGAGTATATGAGGGTAGGGACACCCAAATCCAACCTCCAGAATGCCCCCCCATCCTCAAAGATAGTGGGAAGATCGTTTGGGAACTGATCTTCCCACTGCTGGATAAAGGTTATCACCTGTATGTTGATAACTTTTATACCAGCATCCCCCTGTTTCGGTCCCTCGCTGCCCGAGCTACTGTAGCTTGTGGCACGATCCGAAAAAATCAAAGAGGCCTCCCAAGTCATCCAGTTAGACAACTGATGACAAGGGGCGCGAACAAGGCCTATGCCTGTGAAAATATGTTGTTGGTCAAATATAAGGACAAACGCGATGTCCTTAGTTTGACCACAATTCACAGGAATAGCACCACCCCTGTTCCTGTGCGAAGTACCACAAATGTGGTGAACAAACCTGATTGTGTTCTAGACTACAGTCAGTATATGGGAGTAGCTGATCTCTCAGATCAAGTCCTCAAACCATATGACGCCACAAGAAAAAACAGAAAGTGGTATAAAAAGGTGTCCGTATATCTGGTACAGACAGCAATGTACACTTTTGTGCTGTACCGATGTGCCGGCCACCCGGGGAAATTCCTTAAATTCCTGGAAGCAGTAATAAAAGCCCTGATATATGGCAGCCACGGAGAGGGCCCCAGCGCTTCTGGATATAAAGGACCCCATATCGTACAAGGACAACATTTTCCAGGTGAAATACCCCACACTGGAAAAAAGGGGAGATCCCAAAAGAAGTGCAGAGTGTGCCACAAAAGGGGGATCAGGAAGGACACCATTTTCCAGTGTGACATCTGTCCTGATCATCCCGGCCTCTGCATAAAAGATTGCTTCAAGGCGTACCACATGTCATTGGAGTTCTAAATTTTCTAAATTCTGTCTACAATTTGTCTTTGAAGGATGCAATCTTTACATAACCCATTACATAAACCAAAAATTTTTCACATAATGTGATGGGACTAAAAATAGCAGGAATTTAATTTATAGTGGCAAATAAAAGGTCCTGTACTATACAGCCCTTAATAAAAGGCTCAAATATAGAATTTTAGGTCTTTTTAAATTTCTTCCAAAATTATAAAGCAATTTCTGAAGCGGCATTGTCCTGATTGATAACATTAATTATTAAAGAGGACCTGTCACCCCCTGTGCCAGGGCAGAGCCTGGCCGACCCCCTGGTGGAGACCCTTATACTTACCCCGTGCACGAAGTCCCGCTCCTGGACCTGCTGTCGTTGCCGAGATATCGCTGTCGGAAGCCCAGCGCACACTCATCAGAGATAAGGCCGACGCTCATAGAGAATGACGGCTCCATTAATTCTCTATGAGCGTCGGACTCATCTCTGATGAGCGTGCGCTGGGCCTCCGACGTCGATATCTCGGCAACAGGAGCGGGTCCAGGAGCGAGACTTTGTGCAAGGGGTAAGTGTAAGGGTCTCCAATCGGGGGTCGGCCGGGCTCTGCCCCGGCACAAGGGTGACAGGTTCCTTTTAAATTGTGTAAATTATGTCAGCTATTTTGTTTTTTTTAGCTCATCTAGTTTACTTTTCATGTAAATTCATTCTTTTGTGGACAAATATCAAATACCAAGGGAAAGGAGTTGAGAGGCAGGGCCTCTCATCAGGGACATAACTAAAAATGGCTGGGCCCCATAGGAAACTTTTGATTGTACACCCCCCCCCCTTCCCGACTGACCAGTAAGCCGTCAAGTGTAGTCATAACTGCATAACTACGAGCGCTTGTCAGGAGTGCTTTCAGTTAAATGGAAATTTGCAGAACCCGGGAGGCTCGCTCAGCCACCTGGTGCTGCAAATAATGACAGCTCAGGGGCCCCAGTGTATACCAGGAGCAGGCCAAAAAGCCCCCTAATGCGATGGGCCCCACAGCCTCATTTATTGAGAACAGGGCACAGCAAAGCCACATCACTGTAAGTAGTTGTATAACTTCACTATTGAAATAACACTATTAAATTTACAAAAAAGTGGCCAAGTTCTGTAAAGGGGTTTTCTAGTACTCAACCATAACATATTTGTGTGTCATGGTGCCATTAACCCCTTCAAGACCGAGCCCATTGATGCCTGGATGTCCAGGCCAAATTAAAGCGACTCTGTACCCACAATCTGACCTCCCCCCAAAACACTTGTACCTTCAGATAGCTGCTTTTAATCCAAGATCTGTCCTGCGGTCCGTTCGGCAGGTGATGCAGTTATTGTCATAAAAACAACTTTTAACCCGGCATCACTGTGTCTAACGGCCATGGCTTACATTTGTATATGCATTAGGCTGGCACCACCTCTCCGTCCTTCCTCCCCACCCTCCTTATCATTAGGAATGCTCCAGGCAGATTGCTTCCTATTCCCCACCTGTGTGTATAATGAACATGGGCTGGATCGTTAATACACCTGTGCAAAGCTCAAACAGCAGTAAATGTTCCTGGATCATTCCTAATGATGAGGAGGGTGGGGAGGAAGGACGGAGAGGTTGTGCCAACCTAATGCATATACAAATGTAAGCCCCGGCCGTTAGACACAGCGCTGCCGCATTAAAAGTTGTTTTTAGGACAATAACTGCATCCCCTGCCGAACGGACCGCAGGACAGATCTTGGATTAAAAGCAGCTATCCGAAGGTACAAGGAGTTTGGGGAGTCAGATTGTGGGTACAGAGTCGCTTTAATGCAATGTTCCTCCTCCCCTTCTAAGAGCCATAGGGCCTTTATTTTTCCACCTACAGTGCTGGTTGGGGTGTCATTTTTTGCGCCATGATCTCTAGTTTTTATTAATATCATATTGATTGCTTTTTATTAATTTTTTCTGATATATAATTTAAAAAAATCAGCAACCCTGGTGTTTTTTTTTTGTTTACATGGTTCACCGTGCGGGAACAATAATGTTCGGACAATTCCGCACATGATATATAATATGTTTATTTATTTATTATTAAAAATATTTTTATTTTTATAATGGGCAAGGGGGTATTTTAATCTTTTATTGGGGGGTTATAAGGGTTTTCTACTTTTAAAACCTTTTTTTGTCACTGAGTACCTTAAACGCTGCGAGCGCTATAGATAGCGGTGTTTAAGGGGTTAATGGCAAGCAGCTGCGGGATCGCATCTGTCATTACCTCTGGCCCTGAACTAGGGCTGGGCGATAATGGCCTAAATGAATATCGCGATTTATCGTACATGTAGCCGCGGTAACGATAAATTGAACGATAATTATGACACGCCCCTTTTAAAAGCCACACCCCTTTTGAAAACCCCATTTTCCGATGGTAATACAAACGTGGATTTATTCCATATAACTAAGCAAACTTCACAAGTAGTACACAACGTTTTGGCGTCTCCTACACCATTTTCAAGTGCCACTTGAAAATGGCGTAGGAGACGGCGAAACATCGTATATTACTTGTAAAGTTTGCTGCACATTGTTATATGTAATAAATTCACGTTTGTATTACCATCAGAGTGTATCTATATCATCTATCTCCTATCTATCTATCTATCTATCTATCTCCTATCTACGTATATCATCTATCTATCTATCTCCTATCTATCTGTCTATACATACACACACACACATATATGTGTGTGTGGTGTGTGGTGGGTGGTGGGTGTGTGTGTGTGTGTGCGTGCGTGTATGTGTAGACAGATAGATAGGAGATAGATAGATAGATAGATAGGAGATAGATAGATAGATAGATGATATAGATAGGAGAAAGATAGATAGATAGATGATATAGATAGGAGATAGATAGATAGATAGATAGATAGATAGGAGATAGATAGGAGATAGATAGGAGATAGATGATATAGATAGATAGGAGATAGATAGATAGATAGATAGATAGATAGATAGATAGATAGATAGATAGATAGATAGATAGATAGGAGATAGATAGATGATATAGATACATAGATAGGAGATAGATAGGAGATAGATAGGAGATAGATAGGAGATAGATAGGAGATAGATGATATAGATAGATAGGAGATAGATAGATAGATAGATAGATAGATAGATAGATAGATAGATAGGAGATAGATAGATAGATGATATAGATACATAGATAGGAGATAGATAGGAGATAGATAGGAGATAGATAGATAGATAGATAGGAGATAGATAGATAGATAGATAGGAGATAGATAGATAGGAGATAGATAGATAATTGATTGACAGATAGATAGATAGATAGATATAGGAGATAGATAGATAGACAGATAATAGATAGATAGATAGATAGATAGATAGATAGACAGATAATAGATAGATATTGAAGAGGAGATGTTAACCCATTCTCTGTTGCTGGCACTCCCATTATCATTACTGTGAATGCACTAAATTGTGATAGATAGATAGATAGATAGATAGATAGATAGATAGATAGATAGATCGATAGATAATAGTAGATAGATAGATAGATAGATAGATAGATGATTGATTGACAGATAGATAGGAGATAGATAGTGAGAGATAGATAGGAGATAGATAGATAGGAGATAGATACATGATAGATAGATAGATAGATAGATAGATAGATAGATAGATACATGATAGATAGATAGATAGATAGATAGGAGATAGATGATATCTATCTATATCATCTATCTATATCATATCATCTATCTATCTTCTATCTATCCATCCATCCATCCCCAGTCACTCAGTGGCTGCAGGGGGTCAGGTATAGGTCGGCACCTCCATGTTCCCCCGGGCACCGCTCTCTCTCTCCCGCACAGGAATCCTCGGCCCCTGTCACGCAGTGCTGTAGCACATGTATCTGTGTTCCGGACTGAGCGTCGCACACGGCCGCTTCCAGCACTGACAAAACATAACGGGGCTCCGAGAATTCCTGTGCGGGACAGAGTGCGGTGGCCAGTGAAGCATGGTGGTGCCGACCCATACCTGACCCCAACTGTATGTGCGGGGGAGGGGGGGCAGGGCTCACCGTGCAGCTTCCAGAGAAGCTAGAAGTGAGCCCCCGGCAGCAGCAGCACAAAGCACTCACTGGAGGGGACCCTGCCGTCTGTGCGCAGCCTGTCACATCTCCAGTCTTCCTCTTCAGCCCCCCGCAGCAGGATCTTCCATCCCTTCCCCTGCAGCAGTATATGTGTCCTGGCTCGGGAGGTAAATCGGATCATCAGCTGTCCAGCCTTCACCTCTTCACCCGGGACCCCTCTCTCTCCCTGCACCAGAGCACGCGGCCGCCGGGTGGGGGGGGGGAAATACCGCCGATACCGTCCTGGCAGAGTTGAGGTCGGTTAACCGACGCCAGTGACGGTATCGGTATTTTTGCGGTATACCGCCCAGCCCTACCCTGAACACACTGATGGCTGTGGGATCGCTCTCACTGCAACGGTCCGGCACACATCTACAGCCCCTTCTGGAAGGAACGTACAGTATATATACGGATTGCTGACGTGAAGGGGTTAAATGAGTATTTCCATCTCGTTTAACATAGTTAAACTTGAAGGACTCGTCAAGGTAAATATTTTTTGCAAATACATTCATTTAGCAAACTTGCCTCCTCCTAATATGCTGCTCTTTTCCTGTCATTATCAACAGCTGTTTGTCTAGGTTGCAAACCCCCCATTCTGCTCTGTGGTCTGGCTGGTATATGTTAAATCATATATACACACTATCTATATATTTCTACCAAATGTTAGAATTTTTGGTCACATCACATCTGATAAAAAAAGAATATAAAGTCATCAAAAATTCAGTTGTTTGTCAAGTTTGTAAAAAACTATAGATCACAGCCCAAAAAAGTAGGCCTCACACAGATTCATAGGGGTCAGAATAAACTTAACATAAGAAAAAGTATTAAAATATGAGTGTAATCTTACTGATCTGAGGAATATAGACGTGTCAGCTTTAACACAATGGCATAAAAACTAGAATCTCTTTGTTAAAGAGGATTGGTTTTACAGAAAATGAATATTTGAAGTGAGACACGCATTAATGATTTAGTTTATCTTGTCCCAGAAGGGTTTATTCTCATCACACTTGAACCATTAATGCCAGATATTACCTGTATTTAATTTACATCTGCTTGAGACTGATTTCTTGTGTTCTATTTGATATAGAAAGGGAGTAAGCATTCACATAGGATTACTTTGATTTGTATCAGGTCAAATCTCAAATCTATCTATAATTTATTGCACCATTTTGTAACATATGAATGAATATCCCTTGTATCAAAAATTTTAGGGTATCAAGTATACGGCCTCTACACAGATAATTTACCCCTAGACCACATCTTCAAAACATTTGGGCTAGAAGATTCAACTATATCTGAGTGTTTCCTTCAGACATTAACTGCCTACAGAGGACTGATCTGCAATCAGAGACGCTTTCTGACAGCTGAGTGAGCATGAGGCCGGGCAGCAAAAAGTATAAATGAAGGAGAGGGAGGAGGAAGCAATGGTGAGGTGTGTCAGAGTGCAGCACAAACGCTAAGCCACAACTCCTTTTTGACTCTTTATTACGTTAGGGGACCTAAGATAATCCACTGCCAAAAGACAACATGCTCACAAGGAATCTGCCAACTACAGCACACTGTCAGCACCTCGTGTAGGGCCTGGGTGCTGACAGGTTCCATTTAATACCACACTAATTTTGTGATATATATCAAGGCAGAAGAAGATCAAGGCATAGCAAGGCAGAAGAAGGCAATGTCACCATGTCCCCTGCTGGATCCATTTATGTTAATGTGTATAACAGAGTTTTGCACATTTGTTTGTTTGGTATATTTGTGAGCATATACTGCTTTTACACCACATACTCAAAGTGTTGTCTTCCAACATATGCCAAATAATATGCATCATATTAAAACCATGCCTGGCAAAACTGTTGCCCCTTCTCTCTGCCTTTACCCTGGCATATTTAGAAGTGTCTATTAGACATACATTTAGAAGTGTACTAGAACAAACTTTATGTATTTCTAAACATATACAGTGGTGCCTTGGATTACGAGCATAATTCGTTCTGGGACTGTACTTGTAATCCAAATCCACTCTTAACCCAAAGCAAAATTTCCCATAAGAAATCACTGATATGCAGACAATTGGTTCCACACCCCAAAAATAATGATTTTTCTTTTTCTGAATAACATGTAGAACAGATTAAACAAACAATGACAAACAGCTAAATGAGTGATATTATCAGTTACTGTATGGTACGTGAAGTAAAATGTATACTATGTGCACAAACCTGAAAAAAACAGCTGCAGTTTGTAGATACATAAAGGAGATACAGATACCCATAATGCACAGGGCTGTATTAGCTGCTGCTGCCCTAGGCACTAATCCTGAAGACGCCTCATCTTCACGTCTGAATGGGAGGTGGGAGTCTGAATGGTTTGAACGGGAGGTGGAAGACTAAAAAAATAAAAACAAGAAAAAAGTTGTTACCTTCCCCCTGCTCCTTGGTGCTGCCCCCCTGCAAGGCAAGGTGCTGCCCTAGGCACCGGACCAAGGGTGCCTAGTGGTAAATATGGCCCTGATATTGCAGAAGTGTAGTACACCAGGCTAGAATAGAGAAGCAGGCTGCTGTCAGAGGTCTATGTGGTCACATGACAGTAATGGGGAAGGGGTGTGTGTTTAGCATGGACCAATCAGGGAGTGAGAATCACAGAGCTGTGAAGGAGAACAGTGACAGAAACATATCTATACTGCAGTGTGTATAGCTGAGTGTGAGTGCAGACACATTATAGCAGGAATAGAGAGGATGGGAAACATAAGGGCTGACAGAGACTGCAGGGAGCATAAAGCAATTAGCAGGGCAGATGTGGGCACATAAATGCAGCACTCTCTGAGCAGGGAGAGAGGGGTTACAGCTATGGAGAGATTGCCTCCACAGTCCTGTCCTCTGATGTAGCCCCAGCCTGAAGTCAATCTGCTATGATTTGGAAGGTGAGGGAGACCTCCTGGGTCAGACTACAGTGCTGTAGACCCCGCTATACAGACCATGCCCTTCCCCCACTCTGCCTCAAACCCAGTACAGGGAGCTCTTAAACCAAGTTACAATTTTAAAAAACTCTGAGCTCTTCTTGCAAAACGCTTTTAATCCAAGCTACTCTTAGGGTACAAACACACACACCGTATTGCAGCGTATTTTCTGCTGCGATATGCAGCAGAGATGCAGCAAATACACAGCAGATACGCAGCAGATTAGATCTAAATAACTGAACACAGCATCAAATCTGCACCATCAAATCTGCTGCAGATCTGCTGCGTATCTGCTGGTACTAGGGATGGTCCGAAACTGCTGAGGTTCGGGTTCGTATGAACCCGAACGCTCGGCATCAGATTCCCGCTGTCTGCCCGCTCCGTGGAGCGGGTGGATACAGCGGGAGGACCGCCTGGAAAACTGGGATACAGCCTATGGCTATGGCTGTATCCCAGTTTTCCAGGCGGTCCTCCCGCTGTATCCACCCCCTCCACGTAGCGGGCAGACAGCGGGGATCATTACCGAGAGTTCGGGTTCGTACGAACCAGAATCGAACTCTGTTCGGACCATCCCTAGCTGGTACCACTGTACTTGATAGGAACATGGTATATAGTTTTTATCAATTTTCCTCGTATTCTGCTTATAGTATTAATTATTTAAGTATTCAGGTCTGCATGCCTTTCTGTCTCTTTATAACCAGTTCTTATTGTTGATCTCTTGCTTTTGCTGTTACTTTAAAGGGGTTATCCGTGTTTGAATAAAAAAGTTTTAAAAGAACCCTAAATGCAGTAAAAAAAAAAAAGAAAATGAGCAGTTACTCAACTCACCAATCCTGTGCTGATCACCCATTTAGGCTCGCTTTGGCACCCTGGTCTTTCATTTAGAGCAGACCTCATGAGACTGCTGTAGCCAATCAGCAGCTGGTTTGTTACTTTAATGCATTTTTTATTTTATTTAAGGATAACCACAGCATGGCTGTGTAGATTGCCTATCAGCATAGAGATGACATATAGATTACCCTGCTCTATAATGGAAGTGCAATGTATTGTAACATTTATCAGAAGATTACTGGTAATGTGCACTAATGTACAGTAATGTACACTAGCATGAAAGTAAAAAGGTTTGCAATAAAACATTTCTAAAATGTCCCCTATCCCTCCCACAACAATAGCATAACATTGTATTACCAATAAAGAATAAATAAATAAAACTCTAAAATATACAGAAACTATACGTGTTTGGTATCAACATGTCCATAACAACCCACACTGCAAAGCTATACCATTATTTATACCAATATATATATATATATATATATATATATATATATATATATATATATTATACCATACAGTGAATATTTAAAAGAAAAAAAAAAATCCAGAATTACTGTATTTTGTCAGTCCACTTAAGAAAAAAAAGTTGTTAGAGAGTTCAAAAGATCAGATATGTCAAGCTTGGTTTCAATAAAAGCTATACATCTTCCTGCCAAAAATAATGGATATTGCAATGTGGAGACAGTTTTTGTCCTTTTTTCAGAAAGTGTTAATAGTTAAAAAGAAAACTACACAAATGTGGTACTACCATAAGCGTACTGACCGTTAGAATGCATTTGTTATTTTATTTTTACCACTTATTGAAAAGAGTATGTTAAATATTTTTACGTATCATATTGCTCATATTGCAACCAAAACCAGGAGTGGATTAAAAACACAGAAAGGATCTGTTCACACAATGTTGAAATTGAGTGGATGGCCGCCATTTAATGACAAATATGTGCTGTTATTTTAAAACAACGGCTGTTATATTGAAATAATGGCAGTTATTTACTGTTATATGGCGGCCATCCACTCAATTTCACCATTATGTGGACAGAACCTTTCTGTGTTTACAATCCACTCCTGGTTTTGGTTGCAATATGAGGACCACAATACTGACTAAAATATACGTAGTGTGAACCCAGCTTAAAAATGATAATTTTTCCAATTTTTCATTATTTTTTTTAATGTTTTTCACAAAGAAACTCCCAAGATAGTGACTACATTTTGCCACTAAAATAAAGGACAATGGGGGAGATTTATCAAACATGATGTAAAGTAAAACTGGTTCAGTTGCCCCTAGCAACTGATCAGATTCCATCATTCACTTTCCAAACAGTCTGTGAGGAATGAAAGGTGGAATCTGATTGGTTGCTAGGGGCAAGTGAGCCAGTTTCACTTTTTTTTACCATGTTTGAAAAATCTCCCACAATATGTCACGAAAAAATAAACTCTGATTCGTAACATACAATAAAGCATCACAGAGCTATAGCTGCATAAAGTGAGACAGGTCAGACTTAAAAAAACGAGCTCAGTTATTAGGGACCAAACTATCTAACGATTGTGCTGATATGATTCCCAGCTGCACAATATAGATTTATTATGCAGCTCCCGAGGCTACCAGCCACGCCTGCAGTGGAAGCTTTACATTGGGGAAAAAAGCTTTATTCCAGTGCACAAAGCCAGTAGAGGGGTAGCGACAAGTCATCTGGGCGGGTAGCCCCTCCCATGACAAGTCATGACCACTAACAGTCCCCTCTGCATGTCAATCATCCCCATCGAGCAAGCTGACTGGCAGAGAGCCGTGACCCTTCAAGGGTGAAGGTGATGTAGGCTGTAAGAGCTGATCAGGGGTATAATATTAGGGGCTTACGCTTAGAGACAAGATCCAGCCAAACCTTCTTAGACAACAGAGGATGATGCATTGTCTTGGGAGGAAGAGAGAAGAAAGAGAGGAGTCGGTGGAGACAACACCACATTGAAAATAAAAGAGCTACACAACTTCCTGTCATGGGTAAATCAGAAACATACTGAATCCAGCAGGGTACAGATCCCATAAGCTGAAGTCTTAAAACGACCTGGGCATTGAGGCATCAATGCCCATTGGTTGTAAAAGGGTTACGCACCCAAGCTCCAGTAACTAAGTATTTATATATTATTTGTATTATGGCCATGTTCGCAATTTGTAAGACACCGGCCGTTCTGTGACCCGGCCAGGTCGCAGAATGCCCGGTGTCAGAGAAGATCATCCTGGCCGGTACTGCAGTCCCGGTTAGATGATCTTCTCTTCTGATGAATTGGACTGCGGGCGCATCAGTGCATGCCCGCATCTTAATTCGCTGCTGCACACAATGGAGCTCCATTGTGTGCACTGACAGGTACTCTGTGGACGCTATTAAGTTTTTTGCGGCACTGCTAGTGATCCCGGCCGGTGTGTATACTATGTGTATATACTCTTGCCGGGATTCCATGCATTCACATATAACGTGTGTGCTGTATAAATCACTGCCGTTGTTGCAAATTGCAACAACTGTGGTAATTTCTACCACAATTAGAGATTAGTGAACCTCGAGCATGCTCGAGTCGATCCGAACCCAAACTTTCGGCATTTGATTAGCAGGGGGCTGCTGCAGTTGCATAAAGCCCTAAGGCTATGTGGAAAACATGGATATAGTCATTGGCTGTATCTATGTTTTCCAGACAACCTTAGAGCTTTATCCAACTTCAGCAGCCCCAGCTAATCAAATGCCGAACGTTCGGGTTCGGATCGACTCATCTCTAACCACAATACATTGTGTGAACATAGCTTATACATGTATAGCTGTATTTTTATGATGTTAGTATTGTACATTTAACATTACATTTTTTGTGGGAGTTTCACACTTTTTTTTACCATGTTTGAAAAATCTCCCACAATATGTCACGAAAAAATAAACTCTGATTCGTAACATACAATAAAGCATCACAGAGCTATAGCTGCATAAAGTGAGACAGGTCAGACTTAAAAAAACGAGCTCAGTTATTAGGGACCAAACTATCTAACGATTGTGCTGATATGATTCCCAGCTGCACAATATAGATTTATTATGCAGCTCCCGAGGCTACCAGCCACGCCTGCAGTGGAAGCTTTACATTGGGGAAAAAAGCTTTATTCCGGTGCACAAAGCCAGTAGAGGGGTAGCGACAAGTCATCTGGGCGGGTAGCCCCTCCCATGACAAGTCATGACCACTAACAGTCCCCTCTGCATGTCAATCATCCCCATCGAGCAAGCTGACTGGCAGAGAGCCGTGACCCTTCAAGGGTGAAGGTGATGTAGGCTGTAAGAGCTGATCAGGGGTATAATATTAGGGGCTTACGCTTAGAGACAAGATCCAGCCAAACCTTCTTAGACAACAGAGGATGATGCATTGTCTTGGGAGGAAGAGAGAAGAAAGAGAGGAGTCGGTGGAGACAACACCACATTGAAAATAAAAGAGCTACACAACTTCCTGTCATGGGTAAATCAGAAACATACTGAATCCAGCAGGGTACAGATCCCATAAGCTGAAGTCTTAAAACGACCTGGGCATTGAGGCATCAATGCCCATTGGTTGTAAAAGGGTTACGCACCCAAGCTCCAGTAACTAAGTATTTATATATTATTTGTATTATGGCCATGTTCGCAATTTGTAAGACACCGGCCGTTCTGTGACCCGGCCAGGTCGCAGAACGCCCGGTGTCAGAGAAGATCATCCTGGCCGGTACTGCAGTCCCGGTTAGATGATCTTCTCTTCTGATGAATTGGACTGCGGGCGCATCAGTGCATGCCCGCATCTTAATTCGCTGCTGCACACAATGGAGCTCCATTGTGTGCACTGACAGGTACTCTGTGGACGCTATTAAGTTTTTTGCGGCACTGCTAGTGATCCCGGCCGGTGTGTATACTATGTGTATATACTCTTGCCGGGATTCCATGCATTCACAAGCAACGTGTGTGCTGTATAAATCACTGCCGTTGTTGCAAATTGCAACAACTGTGGTAATTTCTACCACAATTAGAGATTAGTGAACCTCGAGCATGCTCGAGTCGATCCGAACCCAAACTTTCGGCATTTGATTAGCAGGGGGCTGCTGCAGTTGCATAAAGCCCTAAGGCTATGTGGAAAACATGGATATAGTCATTGGCTGTATCTATGTTTTCCAGACAACCTTAGAGCTTTATCCAACTTCAGCAGCCCCAGCTAATCAAATGCCGAACGTTCGGGTTCGGATCGACTCATCTCTAACCACAATACATTGTGTGAACATAGCTTATACATGTATAGCTGTATTTTTATGATGTTAGTATTGTACATTTAACATTACATTTTTTGTGGGAGTTTCACACTTTTGGTGGTGAATACTTCTGTGGGAGGAATTGTAACTGTTACAACCTTCAATACATTTTGTATATGGCAAAAATAAAAGCAAATTGTTAGGTTCTCCTTCAGACCTTTTATTGAGTGTCCTTTCTCCTTACTAAGCTGTGTTGGCACAGCATTTATGTTCCAAATATGTAGGATGTACTTGGTTTGTAAATGTTAATTGATAGTGACAGGTGTGCTTTCAGTTAACAATTCTTACTCACTTGCCTAGAGCATCCCTGGCAAGTGTCACGCTATGATAGTGACAGTTAACTTTTTCATTGTTTGGTTACAGTTTCCTGCTGTATGTCATAACTAGCACAATAAAATTTTTTGTCCCTCACAAAAAATAAAAAAAGTTTTTAGTTTTTAAAATGTAGTTTAAAATGGATACTAACTGTATTCAAATTAAGCTTCTATTTGTAAACTGTCTTTTAGTATTAGATACTGTCAGTGGGCCCATAAATACATGGCCCACAGCTAGACCCATAAATACATGGTTTAATAGGTTTAATGTTAAGAAGCTTGAATGGTTTGTACAAACTAACGCCATGTTTCCACAGCGCACGTTTCATAATAATCACGTGATTACTACGGAACTTACGTAGTGGTACCTTCTAAAGGAATCCTGCCCCACACCCAAATTCAGATGATCTTTTCTGGGTCACGGAACGGCCGGTCACTTAAAACGTATGAACATGGCCTTAAGATGGATTGGGATGACAGTAGCAAGTCAGACTTTTTTTTACCACCACAAGGAACTTCACAAATGTGCTGTTGGTTAAATAAGCATTAGCAAAATTTTTCTCTCCTTTTCTTGTTGATCACTCGTTGCCTAGATTCCCAACCACCGCTGAATGTCAGCCCATTGAAGTGAATGGGCAGGTATCTGCAGCAGATTTCGCTGTGAACTTGCAGCGTAAAATCCTCTGCGGATACGGTATGTGTGAACTTACCCTAAAGAGGTTAGGAAAGCCTCTGAGCCTCCTATTTATGAGCCTATGACCATTATAACTACCCTACTGTTTGCAAAGGTCAGAAGGGCACATAGTGTATGGTCACTGTAAATTTTTGAGAATCAGTTTGGTTTACTAATGCCTAAAACCTAACCCTATCCCATATTTTCTGTTGTTTGTGCACAGGCAGGTTTTTTGGTTAGCAAACATAAAAATTTATAGAAACACTTCCCCACCTACAGTTTTAATGAATTATCGCTAGATATGTACAACAGTACATTATGTCTCCAGGGCAGAATGTTTGGGTTCATCTTCAGTTCAGTTTGTTGCCCAGGGGGCAGAAGAATCCTTCTGTGATTTTGCATAAATTCTGGAAAGGTTTGCAGAATAGATTTTATCGCTTTTCATCCAGATTAATCTAATCTAATTTACGTGTCAGTACATTTGGTGACTTTCTATAGCAGAACAAGTAGACACAAATAATTACCTTAATATAACTCCCTGCTGAATGCACCACTTCTTCACTCCATATGTATGAGACAAGAGTAGCAAAATGTGACAGAATTTGTGGATGAGAATGCTGCCAATACACAGCATTGTAATTATGTGTGTTCCATTTTCAGGTGTATTGCTTTGACGGTAAAATAGATCAATTTAATTAGGGTGAGCTAGGCTGTAATCCAACAATATGTGCTCCCCAATGCAGTTTTCCGCATGATTTCCAATGTGAGAATTTTTTTTTAAGTTTTACTACAATGTTTATTTAAAGTAAGAATATTGTATAATATGACAACCTACCTTTAAGGAACCTAGCTCTCTCATGCATAGAGCAAAAATGTTTATCTCTATTGAACAGGACTGAGGCTGACTAGTTTTGCAGAGCTCATTGGGAGGATTTTCTAAAGCAGCCAAAGTCTTTCATGATCGTTGTATCTCAGCACAGCAAGAGCCAAACAGAAGTTCTTTGGCAAAGCATTGAAATTGTAAATAACATTCTGAGTCGGAATTTGGAAATAATTCTGTGCAGAAAATGATACAGCTTCACAATTTTTATCTTCTCTCGCAGGATTTATACATCTACTAACATGTTTTAATTGATATTATACATATGATAGCTCATATTTTAGAGGTTCGCATAAATGATAGTAATGTTATGTAGTAATTTATAGAGTTGTTATAGTAATTGCTCCCTTACAGATTAATGTTTTCTAATTTTGATTAACCCCTTAACGACACAGGGCATTTATTTACGTCCTGCCATCTTTAAGGGAGTTCACAGCGGGCCGCGCGGCGACCCGGCTTTGAACCGCTGCGGTCCCGGGTGCCGAATGTAGCCTGGGACCGTGGCTATTAGCGGGCATGGTCCGATCGCCGTGCCCGCTAATCAAGTAATCAGATGCAGCTGTCAAAGTTGACAGCTGCATCTGACTACTAGTTGCAGCCAATCCCTGGTGTCTAGTGGGGTGGATTGCCCCCCAGGGATGTTGTCCCGGAGGAGAGATCCACATGTCTGTACCGGCCGGCTGTCTACGCCGTAATAGCGCTGATCCCGGCTCAGCACTCGATTGCTTTCGGCTGCAGCAGCCAAAAGCAATCCAGTGCCTATCTCATTTATCTATGCTGTATAACTATACAGCATAGATCTCAATGAGAGATCAGTGTGCATATACTAGAAGACTCCTAGTATAAGTGTAAAAAAAAAAAAAGTTAATAAAAAACCCCTCCCCGAATAAAAGTTTGAATCATCCCCCCTTTTCCCATGTTATCGCCACGTGCGTAATCGCCCAAACTACTAATTTATCACATTCCTGATCTCGCACGGTAAACAGCGTAAGCGCAAAAAAATCCCAAAGTGCAAAATTGTGCATTTTTTGTCACATCAAATCCAGAAAAATTGTAATAAAAAGTAATCAAAAGCCGTATATGCGCAATCAAGGTACCGATAGAAAGAACACATCATGGCGCAAAAAATGACACCTCACACAGCCCCATAGACCAAAGGATAAAAGCGCTATAAGTATGGGAATAGAGCGATTTTAAGGAACATATATTTGTTAACAATGGTTTGAATTTTTTACAAGCCATCTCATAATATAAAAGTTACATATCGTTTTAATTTTAACGACTTGAGGAACAAATATAACAAGTCAATTTTACCCCAGGGCGAACGTCGTGAAAACAAATACCCCCCAAATAAACAAAATGCTTTTTTTTTTTCAATTTCACCACACATTGAATTTTTTTCTGGTTTTCGCAGTGTACTTTATGTCTGTCATTGCAAAGTACAATTAGTGGTGCAAAAAATAAGGGCTCATGCGGGTTTCTAGGTGAAAAATTGCAAGTGCTTTGGCCTTTTAAGCACAAGGAGGAAAAAACGAAAATGCAAAAAAACGAAATTAGCTCTGTCCTTCAGGGTACAAACACACACGGCTTATACGCTGCGTATTTACTGCTGCGATACGCAGCAGATATGCAACAGATTAGATCTAAATAACTGAACACAGTATCGTATCTGCAGCGTATCTGCTGCGTGTGTTTGTACCCTAAGGGGTTAAAGGGGTTTCTCTTAGACTTGCTGCACCATTGTCATATAATTTATAAATCCCATTTTCCCTTTTAACCCTTTAAGGACGAGCCATTTTTGCTCTTTTGTTTTTTCCTCCTTATGTTTAACCCCTTAAGGACAGAGCCAATTTCGATTTTTGCGTTTTCGTTTTTTCCTCCTTGTGCTTAAAAGGCCATAGCACTTGCATTTTTCCACCTAGAAACCCGCATGAGCCCTTATTTTTTGCGTCACTAATTGTACTTTGCAATGACAGGCTGAATTTTTGCATAAAGTACACTGCGAAACCAGAAAAAAATTCAAAGTGAGGTGAAATTGAAAAAAAAAAACCGCATTTTGTTTATTTGGGGGAAATGTGTTTTTACGCCATTCGCCCTGGGGTAAAACTGACTTGTTATGCATGTTCCTCAAGTCGTTACGATTAAAATGATATGTAACATGTATAACTTATATTGTATCTGATGGCCTGTAAAAAATTCAAACCATTGTCAACAATTATACGTCACTTAAAATTGCTCCATTCCCAGGCTTAGGCTAGGTTCACACTATGTAACTGTGCGGCTGTATTTTTTATGCGGCTGTAAATGTGCGGATGAAACTACGGCCGTGGGAAAAAATAGACATGCGGCTCAAAACATACGGTCATTTACTTGGAAATCTGGTTCAACTAAAAAATAACAAATAAAATCTTAAGAAAGTGATGCAAACACCTCTGGATGCATCTGGGAAAGCAGGGAAACAGTTTACATGAATTGCTATTACCGGGGTTTGCGATCCTCTGCACTAATGCCGATGTCTCTCATGGTTAATCTATTAAAATAATAAAACACATTTTCGTTGTAATAAAGTGCCTTTCGTTGTTCAATAATTAAATTTAAACTAATCCATCGTTTTGCAATTAAAAATGATGGGGGGGACCCTATGTGGTTTTTTTAAATTATTTATTTATTTAAAAAAAAAAACGCATAGGGTCCCCCCTATTTTTATAACCAGCCGGGTTAAAAACCAAACGACAGCAGCCTGGTAACACCAGGGTGGGAAGAGCCATTGGTTTAGGCCCTCCCCAGCCTAAATCTTACCAGCCTGCTGCCGCCCGGTCCAGGAGCGCCAATTTTGACGCTCCGGGACCACTGGCACCCGGCTCTTCCCAGTACCCCTGGTGGCATTGGGTACTGGGGTAATAATGGGGGGTTAGTGTTAGCCATTTTATACCGGCTAACACTAGGCCCCAACTTAGTATTGGATTCCGTCTATTAGACGGCTTCCACTACAAAGTCTATAAAGTAAAGAAATAAAGACAAGACACAAGTTAAAAAATTTTTTTATTCAAATAAAAACACCCCCACACCCCTCATTGACCTTTTTATTTAAAAAAAAAAAACAAAAAACGCTGGTCATCGACGTAATCCACGGAATCCAACGTAATCCCCAGGATACCGATATCTGAAAAACAAAAAGGGAGAAACACACAAAAAACACACACACAGGAGCACAACACCCATCATTGTGAGCGGTGTTGTGCTCCTTACAGTATGCAGCATCTTTACAGATCGCTGCTTACAGTCTGGCCCCCAAGGGGTTAAGGGAGGATGTATTGCATCCCCCTTAACCCCTTGGGGGCCAGACTGATGTCAGGCTGCACCCATCCCAGCAAGCAAGGGGTTAACTGACCCCCCCTTCCTTGCTGGGAGGGGTGCAGTGCTGGGGAGGGGGTAGGGAGAGCTGTATACTCACCCCCATGTGTCCTCTTCGCTGGTCCGCAGCACAATGAAGTCACTGTGCTGCGGACCCGCTTATTATATGTGCGCTCAGCCGATAAGCCAATCAGCTGAGCGCACAATATAATTCTAAATGTTTCTTCTAATAATGCTATTGTGATAACATAATTAGAAGAAACATTTGATGTTTTCATTAAAGTAAAGTGATGATTAGTACAGAATGCTCTTTTGCCGGCAATATGAATTAACGGCTTATGGAGCTTCCTGTACTAATTAATATTTAATTAATAAAACACATTTTCGATGAAATAAATTCAGTTTCGTTGTTCAATAATTTAATTCTAACGAATCCATCATTGTGCAATTAAATATACTGTCAAAAAATAAATATATATATAAATATACATTTATTTATATATATATTTATTTTAACAGTATATTTAATTGCAAAATGATGGATTCGTTAGAATTAAATTATTGAACAACGAAAGGGACTTTATTACAAAGAAAATGTGTTGTATTAATTTAATATATTAACTATTAGAGGCATCGGCATTCGGCATCATTGCCGTCTATTTTTGAAGTAATCCAAACGGACCGCCTGTCAATCCACGGCCGCGTTTCCAGCCGCAAACAATGGTCTTGTTCATTTTTTACGGGCCCGTTTACGATCGGGCCGTAGATTCATACATAGTGTGCACTGTGCAGCCGTATATCCTATACTTTCCAGCGTACGCATGAACCACCAAAAATACCGCCGCACAATTACAGCCGCAAATACAGCCGCACACTTACATAGTCTGAACCTGGCCTTATAGCGCTTTTATCCTTTGGTCTATGGGGCTGTGTAAGGTGTCATTTTTTGCGCCATGATGTGTTCTTTCTATCGGTACCTTGATTGCGCATATACGGCTTTTTGATCGCTTTTTATTACAATTTTTCTGGATTTGATGCCACCAAAAATGCGCCATTTTGCACTTTGGGATTTTTTTGCACTGACGCCGTTTACCGTGCGAGATCAGGAATGTGATTAGTTAATAGTTCAGGCGATTACGCACGCGGCGATAGCAAACATGTTTATTTATTTATTTGTTTACTTTTATTAATAACCTGGGAAAAGGGGGGTGATTCAGACTTATTAGGGGAGGGGGCTTTTTACTATTAACAACACTTTTTTTTTACTTTTACACATATACTAGAAGCCCCCCTGGGGGACTTCTAGTATATACACTGTGATCTCTCATTGAGATCTCTGCAGCATAGATATGCTGCAGAGATCCATGAGATAGGCACACTGCTGCAGCCGGAAGTAAACGAGTGCCGAGCCGGGGACGGCGCCATCTTGGAGCGGTCCCCGGCCGGCTTCAGTTACGGAGATCACTCCGGATAACATCCCGCAGGAGCGATCTCCCCACTAGACACCAGGGATGACGCTGCGCCCGGTAATCGGATGCAGCTGTCAACTTTGACAGCTGCATCTGATTACTGTATTAGCGGGCACGGTGATCGGACCATGCCCGCTAATACCTGCGGTCCCGGGCTACAAGCGGCACCCGGGACCGCCGCCGTTAAAAGCGCGGCCGCCGCGCGGCCCCGCTCTGAACGTCCATAACGGCATCAGGGCGTAAATATACGCCCTATGTCATTAAGGGGTTAAAAGGCCACTGCGGCTGCATATTGTCCCCTACAGACCCACATGAGCCCTTTTTTTTGCGACACCAATTATACTTTGCAAATACAGACATAATTTTTCTATAAAATATGCTACAAAACCAGAAAAAAAAAATTTTGCTGTGAAATTGGAAAAAAAAGGTGCAATTCCTTTTATTTTGAGGGGTTTCTTGTTTACGCCGTTCGCCCTATAGTAAAACTGACATGTTATCTATGTTCCTCAAGTCAGTACAAACACAACAATAAGTAACTTGCATAACTTTTATATTATTTGATGGCTTTTAAAAAATTAAAACCTTTAAAAAAAAAAAAACTAAATGTGTTTAAAATTGCTCTATTCCCATCCTTATAACGCTTTTATTGTTTGGTCTATGGGGCTGTGTGAGATGTCTTTTTTTGCGCCATGATCTGTTCTTTCTTTCTTTCGCTACCTTGATTGCGTATATGCAAATTTTTTTATCACTTTTTATTACATTTTTCCTGGATTTGATGTAAACAAAAATGCGCACTTTTGCACTTTGGCGAATTTTTGAGCTTACTCCATTTACCGCGCAAGATCAGGAATGCGATAATGTTATAGTTTGGCCGATTACGCACGCGTTGATACCAAATGTGCTTATTTTTTAATTAATTTATTTTTTATTTATAAAATGGGAAAAGGGGGGTGATTTAAACTTTTATTAGAGGAGGGGGTTATTTATTAACAAAAATACTTCTTTTTTTTCACATACAGTAATTTGAAGCCCCCTGGGGGAATTCTATATACACAGCACTGATATCCCATTGAGATCAATGCTGTGTATATAATAGAGCAATGATTCATCAGATCATTGCTCTATTATACTGGTGCTGCAGACCAGCTACATGGATTGCCAAGCCATTCCGATGTGTCATTCCGATGCTGAGCCCCGGCCGGCTCAGTACAAGTGATCTCCTCTCCGTGATCCCCCACTAGACACCAGGGACAGGGGGCACAGATACTATTCAAATGTAGCTGTCATCATTAGCGCGGATGTAGCTAATGCAATTCATGGGTTTCTTTGGTGAGCCGTTCCGTTCCGGCACATATCGGGTGATGCCCCCTGCTCTGGGCCGGGACTATATATTTTGTTCACACTGGTGTAAAAATCCCATCTTATTATCATTACTTTGTCTCCAATTTTTGTATGTTGTTCCGGGGGGCGGAGGTGTTGTCTCCGTACTTCCACTCTTGTTGTTCCTAAAATAAAGAATTTAAAAAAAAAAAAAAAAAATGTAGCTGTCAGCTTTGACAGCTGCATATCAATAGTTATTTAGCTGGCCGCTGTGACTAACACCCGCGGTCCGTGGCTGCACATAGCAACCGGGGACCACAGGCTGCAGA
Organism: Dendropsophus ebraccatus; assembly: GCF_027789765.1. NCBI lineage: Eukaryota > Metazoa > Chordata > Amphibia > Anura > Hylidae > Dendropsophus > Dendropsophus ebraccatus. The sequence goes on from NC_091455.1 coordinate 132,303,809, forward strand.
GAGGGCTCACGCCCATCATGCGTCATTAAGGGGTTAAAGGGGAAGTTCCACGAAACTTAAAAATGACAGGCAGGCAGGCAGGGGATTAATGAACATATATTTACCAATTCCTGTGGCCCCTTAGCGCTCTAACAGCCATCCCATGTCATTTTTGCCCAGCGTCCAAGTATGTCATGTACTTGGCTCCTGCTGCTTAAGCATCATGGCCCCGCTGATGGATTGCCTGTTCTGCTGGTCAGTGACTGCAGCGGTGTCCCGCCCCAGTCCCTGATTGGCTGAGCAGACAATCCATCAGTCAGATACTCGAGATTTCAGCAGCAGAACCTGCAGGAGGCCAGTGGCTGTAAAACATTTGTAATCAGTGCTGCTGTGGCTCAGGGATGGGTAAGTATGCTTTCTTATGTTCCTGCATCCCCCGTCTGCTGATGATTTTTAAGTTTTTAAGACTTCTTGTTTAAAGGAGTAGTCTGGGGAAACCAATGTCTCCATGGCTGGGGAAGGGGGTTATACTGTACTGGATCCATCTTTTTCCAGCATCCGGGGAGGAGCGGCACCGAAGCAGGCATATTGCAGCGATAGCGAAGTGCTTTGCTTCGTTATTACTGTAAATTCGCTCATCTCTATATATCTTATATGATTCATTTTCTATGCTTTTACTGAACATAAAAAATGCAGAGGAATGGACATTGACTGTAGTTTAAAGGAGAAAGGGCATTACAGCTTGAGACGTTTCAACTGATTATCTTGTGTATGTGGAATGCCTTTTAACTTGAGCTTGTCAATATTGCCTTAGGATGATCGACTGAGAGTGCTTGATCATTATGAGTAATGGCTGATTTTATCTTGTTGTTAGTACTCTGTAAAAAGCAATAGCCTATGTTAATAAACTTGCCCTGTTCCACTAGTCGGTGATTTACATTGTATAATCTTCTGTTTGTTTTTTATTAATTCAACTTTTGGCTATTAATCTTCTATAAATGTAAGGATATTGCAATGTATTCACTTAGAAATCAACAGTTATTTTGTTTTTCTTTCACCATATAGTGCAACAAAGGCTATCATTAACCCCTTCACTTTCACATGCCCCGTGCAGTAGGAACATATATATATACGTTTCTGCCCCAATGTGAGCGATCCCACACACATCAGTGTGGCTGGCGTCTGAGCTAATAACAGGTAGCTGTGGTAACGCAGCTGCCTGTCATTAACACCCTTAAATGCTGCAGTGCTGCAAGCACCTGTGACTGACTGATGGGGACCCCTGCAGCCATGTCACTTACAATTACAGACGGGGTAAAACACTTACCTATGTCCTGTTGGATGACCGATCTGTGCATAGAGTCTGCTCTCAGGCATACTCTATGCACAGATCGCCGAAAATGCTGATGTATGCTATGTATATGCAATCAGAGCATTGCATATATAAGTCCCCTAAAGGACTTAGTGCCATTAAAAAAATCAAAGGCTTGGCTTTGTTGATTCGAAAATTAGTATCACAAAAAAATTATCATGGAGGGACAGACAGAGAAGGATGAAAGGTGGAGCTGTGTGGAGAGGGGAGCTACAGGAGAGCTGTCAGGAGGGATTTTATAGGTCATGAGATAATCCTGTAGTTCATAGTCAGGAGGTAATTAACCAGTATAGGAGGCAGATATTTGGTGCACAATGTGTGCATTTGGACCAGACATCCTTGTTACTTCAGTGAGGATAATGCACAGCAGTTACTGTCTAGTCTTATTGAGAGAATGCATCATAGATGTTTGGCACAAATGTAAATGTTATTTAACATACTTCAAGGATTCCTATACATATCTCTGAAGACGTGGGTTTCTTCATGCGGCCTTGCTTCAGCATATGTGCCATTATAGTGTTTAAGTACTTTGTATAGTATAAAAGTCACAGAAATGAGAATATATTGGATTGTCCTTGATAAGCTGATTTATCTTCCCTCCTGACACAATGAGATCAGCTATAATAAATGTCAGGATTTTGTTATCTCAGACTTTTCAATTTCTTAGTTTATTCCTAAACTATATGCCACAGTGCTATATACAATGCATTTAGAAAGTATTCAGATTCTTTCACTTTATTCATATTTTGTTATATTTCTAGCTTGTCCTAAAAAAAAAGCCCCCCCCATCATTCTGCACTTAGTACCCCATAATCAGAAAGTCAAAACAGAATGTTAGAAATCTTTGCTAATTTATTGAAAATTAAAAACTAAAATCTTGTTCAGAGTGTTCAGTCTTTACTTAGCTGAAACAGCTTTGTCGGAGCCTTCCTCAGAATTTGTGGGAAGGTTGTAAAAGTCAAAGTAGTAGGATGGAACCTGACTTGTTTTCCCATTTGTAAAAAACAACAAATTTGACAATATCTGTTTTTCCTATTGTCATAGCAGCAATTAATCTCATAATAGAACTAAATCAAATCCTTAAGGGTTCCTTTGTCCATAGTGGCTTTATGGTGTGTTTTCAAGACTTGCCAATCAGAAAACGTCTTTCGATCGGAGGAACGCATTTGAGTGGTTCCTATTACATCCAGGGAGTAGAAGGATTGGAAGAATGATCAGTAACAAAGTTACTAATTGTGAATTTGAGCTCTATTAGGCACAGTGCATTGGCTAGGAATGTCTTGTTAAAAAGGTTATCCTACTTTGGAAAAACATGCACAACTTCTTCCAGTGTCAACACGGCTCTTGTCTCCAGTTCAGGTGTGGTTACAACTAAAGGTGTTGTCCATCCAAACTAGCTTGTCGCCTATCCACAGAATATAGGACAAGTAAGAGATTGCGGGTGGTGCATCCTTCACCCCCACCCCCCCTACCTATCTCCAGATTGGCTCCCGGACTACTTTACTTTATGAATACAACTGCAGGTTTGGCATGTGACCCGTGTGTCATTTCATTACTATGAAGCTGCCGGAAATAGCAGAGTACGACACTTCACACATTCACTTCAATGGAGCTAAGTTGCAAAATCCCACCCAAATTGGAGACAAGTGCAACCAGGAAAACACATTAGGATCATCATTAGTAATGCTGCGTTTATACAGAACGATTATCGTGCGAATTTGCATGATAGTGATCGAATTCAAATGATAATCATACGTGTAAATGCAGCGAAAGATCAAGCGACGAGCGAGAAACCGTTCATTTTGATCTTTGAACATGTTCTCAAATCGTCGTCGGTCGTTCGCAAAAAATTCGCAGATCGTTCCGTGTAAACAGTCGTTCACCGATTAAGCCTATGTGCGAGACAGACTTAAGCTATCGCAAAACGATCGCTAAACGATTTTTCCATACGATATTTCGTTCTGTCTAAACCCTGATCATTATAAAAAAAAATTGTTACATCGAAAGCATTTATCGTATGATTGGGCGAATTATCGCTCCATGTAAACCCAGCAGAAACCGCATGATCGAAATGAAGAAAATTACCAGTGGACAAGAAAAAGAGCCTAGGGAGAGGATGATGATGAAGAAATTCGGCTATACAATTTATTTTGTCAATTTACTATAAGGGAGTGTAGAGAAGCTTAAGGAAGGTTAAAACGTCAGATGCAGAGCAACATTAAAATATCAAAAGCTATTATGTAATCAAGGACTGCATGTAGGAATCTCTCAGGACCAAGGTTTGGCACATACACATTCGCTATAGTGTAAATTTGGCCCAGGATAGAACATCAGATGAACATGTGTAGAGCCTCCAGTTTAGGTATCTATAATCTGACAGGGTAATGAATTGTGGAGGAAAATATGTGGCAGGTAAGTTTCTACTATGGTAGCAGACCAGATAATAACCATTATTTAAGGAGGGGACACGAGTGTTGGGAAATTGCACTTCCTGGATGTAGAGGATGTGTGTTAATGTGCATGGAGAAGACGATGTTGAATCTTTTTTGGTTGAAATTGAACCTTTGTACACTCTGGCAAATAATCTTCGGTATAGAATAAAATGGGGGTAGTCTTAATGAAAAAACCTTACAGCAGACAGGGTTGCAGGGGGGACTGAGCTGGCAAATGGAAAAGAATAGGAGGAGAAAAAGTAAAAGCTACATAAACAATACAAATCAGAATAGAGACAGAACAAGAACAATCAATACAGCTTATAATGTCCTCCAGTGAGTGTTGTGCTTCATTGTTAAACACAGTGCCACTCTAAAAACAACATACTGAAATTTCCCTGCCATAAATTAGCTACTACTACTACTACTACTACTACTAGTAATAATAATATTTTGGTATATAGGAATATTAAAGCCATGCATACTTATCGTAATTCATACCAATAACCATACAGTATGATTGCCGGAATATTACTTTTATACAGTGCAATCAAATCAGGTTTAAAGCACATTGTCTTTTCGCGTTTTTCTGCAATAATTTGTTATAAGAAAGTGATTTTTTTAGGAATAGTGATTAACATTCCTACCATAAAATTGCCCTTGAAGTGGCTGCATGCAGCACTGACCTGTATTGTGTTCAGGGCCGGATTAAAGGTAGGGCACCCAGGGCACGTGCCTAGGGGCCTCCATCACTAGGGGGCCTCCACCAGCCGGAACCCGGAAGCAGGTTCAGGGCAATAAAAGAGACTGGATGCTGTTCTTGGTCGGGGCTGGTTCTCCTTTCCTCCTACACGCTGCTGACACTCCCTCCTGTACTCCACTGTCTGGCATACCTTGTATTAGGGGAGAAGCGGAGAGAGATCATGTGATTGCAGACCCCCCCCCCCCCCTTCCTTTACTCCACTGTCCGGCATACCTTGTGTGAGGAGGAAAGAAGAGAAAGCATGTGCTGGCAGGGGCTGGAGGTATCCTGCAGGGTTATGGCTGCCAGGGACAGGATTGTGAAGAGGAGCAACAGCAGCAGCTCTGACAGTGAGTGATTATTGTCAGTGTGTCTGTCAGGCTGCTGCAAGTTGTAAGATAGAGGGTGGACTATGTAAGAGAAAGCACAGGGCCACCCATCCCCCTCTCTGGTGCTGTAAGTTTATGCCTTTTAGCCAATAACTGTGCCCCCCTCCCCCCTGCAGCATGGTTGTTTTTCTCTTTCATCTCCCCCTAGGCACCCACATACAGTACATGTACCCCACCTGTGCAGCCACATACAGTTCATGTACCCCACCTGTGTAGCCACATACAGTACATGTCTCCCACCTGTGCAGCCACATACAGTACATGTCTCCCACCTGTGCAGCCACATACAGAACATGTCTCTCACCTGTGCAGCCACATACAGTACATGTCTCCCACCTGTGCAGCCACATACAGAACATGTCTCTCACCTGTGCAGCCACATACAGTACATTTATCCCACCAGTGCCCCAACAGTGATCAAGGGCCCATTTGTTCTATCCCTTTTAGTGCTGTTCTGGGGTCACTTCCTCACTCCTGAGGTATATACTGTCATCCCCCACACAGCATTCAATGTATAATGCATCCAGAACCCTCCACGTACAACAGCTGCAAATACTACAACTCCCAGCATTTACTGCAATCTAAAGTCCTCAGTATATGCTGAGATGTGAAGTACAAATCAGCAGACAACTAAAGGAGTTGTCCTCTCTGAAACTACAACTCCCAGCATTTTTTGAGAGCTTCATAAGTATAAGGCATTCGAGAGTTGTAGTTATTGTTATTCATGCAGCTGTGGTCACAGATACAGTACATCAGTACAGGATGGGACCAGGTCAGCATGTCGCCTCTGATGGGTTCTTTATTTGGGTTTCCCCCATGATCAGTTCTATTGGTGGCCACAGTTACCCCAGTCCAACACTGGGGCTTGCACAGACTGCAGTACAGTCCTTTAGTGGGCCCTGGCATCTGTGCTTTGCTGTAGGGTCCTTCCGAGAAACCAGGACACATGTACCGGATACCCAGGCGTACATATGTGTGCGCCTTCAAGGCAGAAAGGTGGAGAAACGAATAGGGTACGTGGGCCCAAACACATTTTATGCACGGGGGGCCCTTTTGCTGTCTGTGTCCGCCACTGATCCCACTATATGCTGCACATTCTCCATTCCTCTTCTGCACTCCTCTGACGCTTCCTCCTTCCTCCTCTGTCGGGTCAGAGAGGAGAGGGAGGGACTCACTGTACGGCAGCCTGATGAGGTCAAACAGCAGCTCAGGGCCCAGAGACCTCATGCTGCTGTCTCTGTGCTGTGTGTGCTCTGCTCTGTCCTCTCCTCCAGTGCCCCCCTCCTTCCCATAGTGATCTCTATGCTGAGCCCCCCTCCCCATAGTGATCTCTATGCTGAGCCCCCCTCCCCATAGTGATCTCTTTGCTGAGCCCCCCTCTTCCCCATAGTGCTCCCTGTGCTGACCCCCCACCTCAAACTTCAGGCCTGTCCCCGCTCCTGACCCCTCCACTGCAGCCCCATGATGGATGCAGAAGATCTGACAGCATCTGAAAGCATTGCCTTCATGAGAGATCCAGCACAGAGGTCAGTGTATTGTATGATTTTGTGTAAATGCATGTGTGTGTGTATCATGTGTATAAATGTGTGAGTCTGTATAGAAGTGGTTGTGTGTGTGTGTGTGTGTGTGTGTGTATTAATGCTATTGCCTAAATGCTATGCCTATTGTATATGTAAGGAGTAGGAAGATATGTTTGGTGTTGGGGTCAGTAGCGGATTATAATAGGTCCTTTTCGGGCGGTAGCCCGGGGCCCTGAACTCCTGGGGGGCCCATGGCCACCCAAAAAGACTTATACTTTTAGGGGTGTATTGTCTGCTGGCTACAGTTCTGCCATGATTTGCAAAAAAAAATCGCTGCTTTTTTACCACAATTTTGCACAGTTCAGGGCATCATGACATTATCTATCCTGTACTATGAACACCACACTACTGCTGCCAAAGTTACAGTGGGGTGGAGGGCCCAACCTTGGTCAACAGCCTAGGGCCTATGGTAAAGTTAATCCGCCCCTGGTTGGGGTAGGGTCAATTGGGGCACATATGCTCTACATTTTGTGGATGAAATGTCAGTGTGGTAAATCTGCCCCATATACAGGAGCAGTAGAGGGGATGAGAAAGTTGTTTTTTGTTGTGTGCGGCATTTGACCTATACCCTCTGTGTGGCATATAATTAATATACTCTGTGCGGCATATGACATGTGCCATGTGTGCGGCATATGACATGTGGCATGTGTGCGGCATATGACATGTAGCATGTGTGCGGCATATGACGTAGCATGTGTGCGGCATATGATATATACACTGTGTGCGGCATATGATATATACACTGTGTGCGGCATATGATATATACACTCTGTGCGGCATATGATATATACACTGTGTGCTGCATATGATTTATTCACTGTGTGTGGCATATGATATATACACTGTGTGCTGCATATGATATATACACTGTGTGTGGCATATGACATGTAGCATGTGTCCGGCATATGATATATAAACTGTGTGCTGCATATGATATATACACTGTGTGCTGCATATAATATATACACTGTGTGCGGTATATGATATATACACTAGTAGTGTACATGATTGGGAACTGCAGATGGCACCTAGACTTACAAGTCCAGGTTCTGCCTGCAATTCACAACTGCATATGCTAGCTGTGGTGGCTAACACAGTGGGCAAGAGCGCACAGATTGTACTAAAAGGCTGTATTCTCACATTGTATTATTATACAAACACAATCTGGCATCTTCCTCTGCACTGCAGCTTTTAGTGACCATCACACACACATACAGCCTGGAGCAAGGAGGAGTAGGTGTTAAGTCCCCTACCGTAAGCAGCCCTCTGTATAGATCTCTGTATTGTTTATTGGGGGGGGGGGGCAACCAAATTGTCGCCCGGGCCCCCACCAGTGTTAATCTGGCCCTGATTGTGTTCAATGTAACCCTCTAATATGGTCTGGCTGCTATTGCTGATAACCAACGTTTTAACCCAATACACTTCACCAGGGGCGTAGCTAATGTCTCCTGGGCCCTGGTGCGAGAGGTCAACTTGGGCCCCCCCCCCCTTTTCACGACCAAGACCGATATTACCAATAACACCAGCCTATAGGAAGAGAACATTTTATCACCATACATATTACCGCCATACTGTTATTGACCAAATCCTGTACACTGAGACCAATATTACCAGTATATAGGAAGGAAATATTACCGCTACACCACACCCACTACCATCACCACCATATTGTTACTGACCAAATCCATACTGAGACCAATAAAACACAGTACCAGATAAAAGTAACAAATATTACCACCACATACTGACTAACACCACCGCTGCTACTGAATAATCCACTGTACACAGATCACTATCACCTCATCCAGTCATATAGAGGCTGACCCAGCCCTACACAGGCTCTGTACACCATATACATTATAGTGCAGTTATATCAGGTGACTCACAAGGGGCGTCTTCTCTGATCAGAGTCGTTTTAATTTTCTCCTCCATCCGTCCTGGGCCGTTATGAGAACTTCTCTGAGCCACGAATCCACAGAATCTGCCAGACAAACATATTAGGCTCCTCACTCCATTAGGCACCATCCTTATCTCTCTACTAACTGCACATTTGTATTGGTCCCTATATGCCCTCATTTAGTGGGTAGGCTGACACTATGTGATCCCCCTTATAGTATATGCCCCCCTCTGTGTAGCCTCCTTATAGGCCCTCTCCCCCCTTACTTATACCCCCTTATAGATGGCTCCCCTCTCCCCCCTCCTTATAGATGGCTCCCTTTCCCCCCTGCTTACAGATGGCCCCCCACTCCCCCATAGATGGCTTCCCTCTCCCTCCTCCCTTATAGATGACTTTCCTCTCCCTCCCCCTCCCTTATAGATGGCTTCCCTCTCCCCTCTTCTTAGATGGCTTCCCTCTCCCCCCATTATAGATGGCTTCCCTCTCCCCCATTATAGATGGCTTCCCTCTCCCTCCCCCCATTATAGATGGCTTCCCTCTTCCCTCTCCCCCATTATAGATGGCTTCCCTCTCCCCCCTCCCCCATTATAGATGGCTTCCCTCTCCCCCATTATAGATGGCTTCCCTCTCCCTCCCCCCATTATAGATGGCTTCCCTCTCCCCCTTCTTATAGATGGCTTCCCTCTCCCCCCCCCCACCTTATAGATGGCTTCCCTCTCCCCCCCCTCCCCCATTATAGATGGCTTCCCTCTCCCTCCCCCATTATAGATGGCTTCCCTCTCCCCCTTCTTATAGATGGCTTCCCTCTCCCTCCCCCCATTATAGATGGCTTCCCTTTCCCTCCCCCCATTATAGATGGCTTCCCTCTCCCCCTTCTTATAGAGGGCTTCCCTCTCCCTCCCCCCATTATAGATGGCTTCCCTCTCCCCTCTCCCCCTTCTTATAGAGGGCTTCCCTCTTCCCCCTCCCCCATTATAGATGGCTTCCCTCTCCCTCCCCCCATTATAGATGTCTTCCCTCTCCCCTCTCCCCCTTCTTATAGATGGCTTCCCTCTCCCCCTTCTTATAGATGGCTTCCCTCTCCCCCCCCCCCCCCTTATAGATGGCTTCCCTCTCCCCCCCTCCCCCATTATAGATGGCTTCCCTCTCCCTCCCCCCATTATAGATGGCTTCCCTCTCCCCCCCCCATTATAGATGGCTTCCCTCTCCCTCCCCCCATTATAGATGGCTTCCCTCTCCCTCCCCCCATTATAGATGGCTTCCCTCTCCCTCCCCCCCATTATAGATGGCTTCCCTCTCCCTCCCCCCATTATAGATGGCTTCCCTCCCCCCATTATAGATGGCTTCCCCCTCCCCCCATTATAGATGGCTTCCCTCTCCCCCCCTCCCCCATTATAGATGGCCTCCCTCTCCCCCCCCCCCATTATAGATGGCTTCCCTCTCCCTCCCCCATTATAGATGGCTTCCCTCTCCCCCCCCCCCCATTATAGATGGCTTCCCTCTCCCTCCCCCCATTATAGATGGCTTCCCTCTCCCTCCCCCCATTATAGATGGCTTCCCTCTCCCTCCCCCCATTATAGATGGCTTCCCTCTCCTCCCTTCTTATAGATTACCCCCTTCTCTCCTCCCCCTGTGCACAGCAGATAACAAAAAAAAAACTCACCTGCCATCCGTTCCCACGTCGAACCTCTCGCCTCCTGGTCCGGTCCCCGACTGATGCGCGGCTGCCGGGGGTGTCCCGTCCTATCCCCGGCAGCGCCACGCATCAGTGAACTCCCTGTACGCCGGGGCTGGGACTTTCGGCACAGGAAGCGTCTCTGACGTGCGCTTCCTGTGCCGGAAGTCAGGGCCCCAGCCGGCATAGGGAGCTTACTGATTCGCCGCGCTGCCGGGGATAGGACGGGACACCCCCGGCAGCCGCGCATCAGTCAGGGAACATAGAACTCTTGTGACCGCAAGCAAAATTATGCTTGCGGTCACAAGAGAGTGCAGTGGCGAGGGGGGGCCTCGCGGGCCCCCCCTCATGGCGGGCCGGGTCGCAGCGGTAGCTACGCCACTGCACTTCACTACTGCCTTCAGTAGGCTGTGTTGAAACACTTGAGTTGCTGCAGTGACATTTCTTATTTATTCTCCACCTAGTATAATGTGCACATTTAATCACTGTGTTGTAATTTCAGGATGATATGATATACAAGCTTCTATAGTTTTTTTTATTTGTATTTGTTCACAAAGCAGATGGAAATATGCACAGTCATAGCTAGCTACATATTTACATTTATTAATGAGAGTAGGAGCTGCCACTGCTAACCAAAGCACAAATCAGCTGCCATGCAACACACCTTATCAAAAGGCTTCCATCTAGTGGCCAAACTAAAGAATTCAACTCAGGATCTAAAAATTTGTCAAGAAAGAAAGCATTTTCTGTTTTTATCATAAGAATTGTATGTTTCTCTATATGGCTATGTTCACACAAAATAAAGAAAGAGAAAAGGCATCCACCTTTTCTGTCTAAAAAGACGTCCTTTATTACCGCATTTTAATTTACATCAGTGGAATGCATTGAAGTCAATGGAATGACGGAAGTCCAGTTCACAAAGTGTATTAAATAGCGGATGCACAGGCGTCAAAATAATGATCATGACAATTATTTTCCGTCTTTTTTTGCAAACAACAAATGTTATTTTTTAGTTGTTCACACACACTTTTTCTTTTTTAACCATCCTTTCACTGTCTTTATTATATAATTCAATGGACTTTTCAATTAAAGACACACCCAAAGGGCAAGCTGTCCACCTGAACTAGAATAATGTACCAACAGCCGTCATTGCACTGATGGGCGGCCAAACAGCGAAATAAATGAACAAGAAAAACGTTGTGGGAACATAGCCTATAACTGACAACCCTAAAATACTTATTTACTGTATACATCTCTATGTCTGTGCTGCATCATTTCTATCTTTTTTATAAGACTAATGATTTATGGTGTAAAATGTCTGTAGAATTACCTTCAGTGCTGTGGAGTTGAGAGTCCATTATATATGTTATATCCCTAAAATGTATACTGTGTGTAATGCTCTACAAGCAGCTAGGGTGAGAGGCCCCTCCCGTTCTGCTACTGTATTGGAATTTGTTGTTTTAGACTTTTTGCTATAATTCAAGGTCTCGGCTTGGGAGTTTTTGCCAATAGATAAGGGAGGATGGAGGCTAGTACAATGGCTTCTTATGTGGGATGTGTGAACATACCTGTGTCCTCCCCCTCCTCCTGCTTATTCCCCCTCCTACATTTTGAAGCTTTCTTGTTAAGATATTAACTAAGTATTGTGCCCATAATAAACAGAATCAGCTTGAACACTGAAGTTGCTGATGTGTCTTGGTTGATACTCGTGGCAGACTGCAGCTGCCATACTACTTTACCAATTTGGCAAGGCCCAGGTATATCTGAGAGACTTTTATTCTAAGTCTCACCCTAACAGTGCCAAATGTCAACTTTCCGTGTACTACAACTAAATATTGGAAACAATGCAATTTATCTATATGAAATTATGATTTTTTTTTCCATTTCTTATCAAACCTTACACTATAGAAATATATCTTCTACTTATGCAGTGTTTTGAAGTTACATTAATCTTTTTATACACCTTCATGCAATTTACAGAAATTCTCAGGTAAAGGTGATACTTAGGATCATGCTAAACATCACACACACAATCATGCACCTTAGAATTCTGAGCAGATATCAGGTTAGAATTTTAGAGACATTTATAGACCTGTGTACAGTGACTGATGCTGCTGTATCCTAGTGTATTTACTGTTTTTTTCACTCAATGCTAAAGCATGTGCAGTACAATGACATTTACTGTAGTGTCTTATTAATGAAAGAGCAAGCAGAGTTATTTTTGGCAATAAACTTGTGATTATGACTAGCCTCTATACTGTAATTACTAGTGATTAGAGATGAAGCCAAATCAAGCATAGTTGAGTTTAATCATTCAGCATTTGAATAATATGTGTGTAAAAACTTTTTTGCCATAATAAATTTCCATGTAGAAAATCTGCATAAAATCTGTTGAGTGTACATTAAGACTACTACAGATTCTTTCAGTCAGAAATGATAAATTGTGCAGCACTTTTGGCCAATGAAATGCTGGACACCTTAACAGAAACCAAGTAAAAAGGTTTTTATGGGGACCGTTGGTGTCTGATTAGTAATGGATTTGGGACCTCTAAACACTGACCCCAGTAGGCGTATAGTCTTTTGTAAACTCTGACTCCAGTAAACTGTGTAGTGTAAATGCCGACCACGGTCAGTGCACAGTCTAGTGTAAATGCTGACCCTGGTCAATACACAGTCTAGTGTAAACGATGACCCTGGTCAGTGCACATTCTAGTGTAAACGATGACCCTGGTCAGTGCACATTCTAGTGTAAACGATGACCCTGTTCAGTGCACAGTCTAGTGTAAACGCAGACCCTGTTCAGTGCACAGTCTAGTGTAAAAGATGACCCTGGTCAGTGCACATTCTAGTGTAAACGATGACCCTGGTCAGTGCACAGTCTAGTGTAAACGCTGACCCTGGTCAGTGCACAGTCTAGTGTAAAAGATGACCCTGATCAGTGCACAGTCTAGTGTAAACGATGACCCTGGTCAGTGCACAGTCTAGTGTAAACGCAGACCCTGGTAAGTTCACAGTCTAGTGTAAACGCTGATCCTGGTCAGTGCACAGTCTAGTGTAAACGCTGACCGTGGTCAGTGCACAGTCTAGTGTAAACGCTGACCGTGGTCAGTGCACAGTCTAGTGTAAACGCTGACCCTGGTCAGTGCACAGTCTAGTGTAAACGATGACCCTGGTCAGTGCACAATCTAGTGTAAAAGATGACCCTGGTCAGTGCACAGTCTAGTGTAAACGCTGACCGTGGTCAGTGCACAGTCTAGTGTAAACGCTCACCCTGGTCAGTGCACAGTCTAGTGTAAATGCCAACCCCTGAGGGGGCTGTATCTGTTTTTCCGAACCCCCTAGGGCTGCATCCAACTGCATGCTTAATTTGTGATCATCTCTCCTAATAACTGCATTATGCTGCTGGACTGTTCCGTACAACACTGGATCACCCACAGTACTTTGAAACATGGATTCGTCCAAGCCTTTTGACCATGGGACCAGCATTTTTTTACAGCTATTCAGCTTTTCCATTATAATGAACATTAAGTTGAAGTAATTAAAAGGAATTTGTCTACAGTATGTGTTAGCATGCAGTCAGCAGTGTGCTCTCTTACATAGGAAATAGATGACATATTCAAAGTGACCATAGTGACCATAATAGTGACCATAACATAGTAAGTTCTCAATTATCCTTCAATAAAATGATTAGTAGAGGGGCTAGAAAAAAATTACATTTCAAAAAGGCTAATTTCCAAAAACTAAGAGAGGACCTTGGGAACATAGACTGGGACAATGCCTTCAGACATAAAAGTACACAAGAAAAATGGGACATATTTAAGAGCATCCTGGGTAAATTGTGTGAACGACACATACCATATGGGAATAAAAGTAGTAGAAATAAGAGAAATCCAATGTGGTTAACTTCAGCTGTAAGGGGTGCAAAAAATGGTAAGAAACAAGCATTCAGACTACTAAAACAAGAAGGTAGTGGGGAAGCATTGAGCAACTATAGACAGAAGAGTAGAATGTGTAAAAAGCAAATAAAAGAAGCAAAAATAGCAACAGAAAGAAGGATAGCCACAGAAAGTAAAACGAATCCCAAAATGTTCTTCACCTATATAAACAACAAAAGACTTAAAATCGAAAATGTTGGTCCCCTCAAAAATAAGGAAAAGGCCAATCTACTAAATACATTCTTCTCTACTGTATTCACAGAGGAGAATCCCATAACAGAGGACATGACTAGGGATAATATAAATCCTCCCATAAATCTCACCTGCCTAATACAACAAGAAGTGGGGAGACGCCTTAAAAACATTAAAATCCATAAGTCACCGAGCCCAGAAGGTATCCATCCTAGAGTTTTGCAAGAATTAAATACCGTGTAAGACAGACCGTTATTCCTAATATTTAAAGATTCTATTACGACAGGGATTGTTCCACAGGACTGGCGCATAGCTAATGTGGTACCAATATTCAAGAAGGGGTCAAAGAGTGATCCTGAAAACTACAGGCCCGTAAGTCTAACATCTATAGTAGGTAAAGTATTTGAGGGATGCTCAAGAGATGCTATACTGGTGTATCTTAATGAAAATAATCTTATGACGCAGCACCAGCATGGATTTATGAGGGATCGCTCCTGTCAGACCATGACTAGGGGGCATCCTCTACATCTAGAGGAAAGAAGATTTCATCATCAGCATTGATGCGGGTTCTTTACTGTACGAGCGGTAAGACTGTGGAACTCTCTGCCACATGATGTTGTCATGGCCGATTCATTAAATAAGTTCAAGGGAGGCCTGGATGCTTTTCTTGAACAATATAATATTACAAGTTATGGGCATTAGATTTCCGATGATACGTTGGTCCAGTGATTATTCTGATTGCCATTGGAGTCAGGGGGGGGAGTTTCTCCCTGTGATGGGGCAATTGTCGTCTGCCTCATAGGGGTTTTTGCCTTCCTGGATCAACATAGTAGGATTTCCCTAGGTTGAACCTGATGGACTCTTGTCTTCTTTCAACCCTATTTAATATGTTACTATGTAAAGCATGTATTTACCTTTGAACATCATTAAACTGTTGTAGAATTCAGAACACCAAAAAAAGCTCTGTGCAGACTTAGCAAGGACTGCTGGGAAATGAAAGCTGATTCCTACAATAGTGTGACTGCAGGTTTGGACTATAACATAGGCTGTATACCTCAGGATGAGTTTGGGATAAGTAAAATAACTACTTTTTATGCAGACTTTGTCTATATCTCCACTGAAAGGCTATGTTTTAAAATGACAGCCTCAAATAATGTTCATCATTGTTATTTGCGGCCGTCATTATCAATAGGTGGCCGCCTTTCCCCACTAAATGATGGCATGTTCCCGTACTGGAAACATAGCCAAAGAGTGTCTGATAAGTTGACAATGCATTACATATCTCATTGATAAGCAAATCAATATCAAATATTTATACTAAAATAGCAGGCTTACAATTAGCATAGATTGGGTGGAAAATAGATACTTTGTTGTGTTTAGCCTGTCTTTTTAATGTCCCTAAAATTATTCTGTATAATGAATACAAAGTTGCAATTGGAATTTTTCAGCATATGTTCTTTTTTATTGGTTCTATATCCAGATGGCAGGTTTGTAATGTTGGCAAAACAAAAGGGAACAGTGTCAATATTGTGAATAAATAATGCATGGAGATTCTCTTTATCAGCTTACAAATAAAGTTTCAGCAAAATACATTACAGTGAAACTTTTAGAAAAGATCAGTCTTCAGAGAGATATGTGCATAATAGAAATTTTGGCACAGAACTCAAAATAATATTGTCGGTTATCATTTGTTATGTAGATATTACAATATGCATTATTAACTTCTTAAGAATTGTGCTGAATGATTAAAATGGTTGTATGTGATGATAAAAAAACAACAACTCCTGGCCGGAGTTTGGTATTACAGCTTAGTCCCATTCCCAGGAGCTAAACTGTAATACTGATGCAGGTCATAGATAAGAGTGACACTGTGTCTGAAGAAAAAGCAGAGCAAATCCCTTACTGAAGCTTTCAGAGAGAAATCTCTAGGAATCTAAGGCTGCCTGGCTTGACTAACCTTTCTCCATTGTGCAGATACCTTACTCTAGCTAATATTATTTTTAACCCCTTAGTGACCGCCATGCTGCCTTTTCACGGCGGCCACTAATGGGCTTTATTCCGATGCGTACGCCTTTTAACGGAATAAATTAGCGACCGGCGGCGGCAGCAGGACGGGTGATCAGCGGTCAGTGTGACAGCTGACACCCTCCTGTAACTGGGCTCTGGGCAGTTTAACCCGTTAAATGCCGCAGTCAAACCATGACAGCGGTATCTAACGGGTCCCGGTGGATCCCGGACAGCGCCGTGGGTCACTTACGTGATCGCGATGTACCGCGGCGCCGTCTGGTCCTCCGATGTCTCCATGGTGATCCCGGGGTCCTAATGAAGGTCCCCGGGGTCACCATGGAGATGCCTGATGCTGACAGGGGTGGCTGTGGCTATTGCCTGTCAGCATGAGGCATGATACAATACATTGCAGTACATCAGGTACTGCAATGTATTGTATCAGTGATCAAAGTATTTTACACTAGTGTACAGTAATGTACTCTAGTGTAAAATTAAAAAAAGTGAAAACAATGTGCACCAAACACAACACAGCCCCCCCAGCCCCCCCAATAATAAAGATGCATTACATTCCCCATACCCAATAAAACGTGACAAAAAAGTGATCAAAACCACAAATCATATACATATTTGGTATTGTTACGTCCGTAACGACCCAATCTATAAAACTATATCAATAATTATATCGCACGACACACGCTGTAAAAAAAAATAAAAAACACAGTACCAGAATAGCTGTATTTTATCAATCCACTTTAGAAAATACGTCATAAAAGAGATCAAAAAGTCATATACATATAAAACTTGGTATCAATAGAAACTACAGATCTTCCCGCAAAAAATAAGCCCCAAACCAGCTCTGTCGCGCAAAAGATGAGAACGCTATGGATCTTGCAATGCGGCGACTGTTTTTGTGGGTTTTTGCTAGGAAGATAGTTTCTATTGCGCCAAAGTGATAATAGTTAAAAAAAACCTACACAAATGTGGTATCGCCGTAACCGTAGCGACCCAGAGAATACATGTATTATGTTATTAGTGACCGCCGATACGGATTTTTACGGCTATCACTAATAGGCTTTATTCTGCTGCCATCAGCTCTTTATGGAGATGGTGCAGAATAGTGCAGCGGCACCGGTAATGCCCCGTCCCCCTCCTCTCAGCTACCGGAGGTCACTGAGGGATTGGGGCAGAGTGTGGGGTCAGTCCCGGCAAGTCCCCTCACCGGTGATCGCCGTTATTATCAGTATAATGGCGGCCACCGGTAACAGACATTGCCAGCGCAGCTGAACGCTTTTATCTCTTCTCAACGTGAATCCACAGTGAGAGGAGATGAGAACATGCCCCCCCCCTGTCCCCAGAATTAACCCTAGTGACCTGGTCACTGACCCTCCCCTCCCAGGGCGGCCATCTGATCCAAGATGGCCACCGCCATCACTGTGAACAGACTCTGTTCACAGTGATGGATTCCTAAAAATGATCAAAGCTTCATTCTCTCCACCACCGGAGGTGGGGGAGAGCATGGGGCAATGATCGGTGACCACCCGGTGTGGTCCCAGTACAAGTGATCAGCGGTATATACTATATACCACTGATCGCTTGTTCCAAATGGTGCCGGCACTTTTTTACGCCTGTCACCAAAGTCAAGTGCCCTGGATTACCCGTAACCACCCTGGATTACTTGTAACCACCCTGGATTACTTGTAACCACCCTGGATTACCTGTAACCACCCCGGATTACCTGTAACCACCCCAGATTACCTGTAACCACCCCAGATTGCCCGTCACCACCCCAGATTGCCCGTCACCACCCCAGATTGCCCGTCACCACCCCAGATTGCCTGTAATCTCCCCAGATTGTCTGTAATCTCCCCAGATTGCCCGTATCCACCCCAGATAGCCCATAACCATCCCAGACAGCCCATAACCACCCCAGATTGCCCATAACCACCCCACATTGCCAGTCACCTCCCCAGATTGACTGTCACTACCCCAGATTGCCCGTAATCTCCCCAGATTGCCCGTAATCTCCCCAGATTGCCCGTATCCCCCCCAGATAGCCCATAACCATTCCAGACAGCCCGTAACAACCACAGATTGCCCGTAACCACCCCAGATTGCCACAGACTGCCTGTAACTACCCCAAATTGCCTGTAACCACCCCAGATTGCTCGCAACCACCCCAGATTGCTCGCAACCACCCCAGATTGCCCGTCACCACCCCAGATTTCCCGTCACCACCACAGATTTCCCGTCACCACCCCAGATTGCCTGTTGCAACCCCAGATAGTCAGTGAACATCACCAGATTGCCCGTCACCACCCCAGATAGTCAGTAAACACCCCCAGATTGCCCATCACCACCCCAGATTGCCAGTAACTGTCAAGGTGATGAGTCTACTTTTAGTCACCTTGCATCAATTAACTGTCTCTGTTCTAATAAACTAGCCCGTGCCCACATAGCCCGTATTAGAAGCTACAATACAGAACACATGGACACAGGACACAGATGTGTGCACACAACTTCCTCTTTTTATCAGAAATGTTTCTCATTTTATAATCACGGAATACAGGAGTGGTCACATAGTCACATGTATATATTTGGTATAGCATGATTGGATAATTTGATTTTCAGATATAAATAGTATATAAAAGTGCGCAACGAATGGTTATATCATTGCATTGATATGGTATATAGCAATATATAGCAAGTTCAGGCTTGTCTGCCCAGCAATTGGCAAGCTGTCAAGATTCTCCTTTAGTCATCCAGAAAGAGGAAGTTCTGGAGGTCCGGTCTTGCAGTTTTAGCATAAGCTGGCTGTCTGGAGCTGAAACATATCTGAATTAACTATTAAGACTCATAACAAATTGAAATGTTTCTCTATAATCATAATCTATAATCAATAATCAATACCGACCCTGACAGTTCCCCCTAGAAACATTGAAAATTACCATAAGCATTTAATGATTATGTTAGACAATTAAAACAATTGAAGAACTTCTTATTAGGACAACTGAATTGATAAATTTATCCTTATCCACTTCCTGATTTAATCTTACACATCACTGTCTGTATCAGCAGATACATTCCTAAAATGTGTCCCTTTGCCGGGAGAGGGAAAGGAAAGGGGAATTGGATTGGATTCTTCGACCACAGATTGTTTTGAACAATCACCCTTCTCGGTTGAGACAGGTTATCCCTTCTGGATAACCTCCAGATTCTATTCTTTCCCTATTATGTCCCTAAATTTTTACCCTAAAGGAGTCTACTATTTGGGTGGTTAAGGTTATATAGTTGTCCTTTATATGTGTAATTGTGTTTTACTTATTGGTCAGTTCATAACCCTCAATATGAACCATAGTTTTCAATGGGGGAATATCCTCAGCATTGTCTTTTTCAAAAACCATCCTCCTCTAAGTAGGCCAAAGTTGGTGTGGCTTCATCTATACCTTTGAATATCAGCTTCTTAATGCAAGGGATAATACAAACCACAACAATCAGTAAAGTTAGCAAAACAATTCCTAATACCATTCCTGCCTGTGCCAACCACTTCTGCCACCCACTCATCCAAGAAAAATATTTGTCCAATGGATCATTTACTCCTGAGTTCGTGTTCATCTCAGCAGACAGGTCATCTAATTTTTTAATAGCCAGAGTCATTTTCCCATTAGGACCAGTATTGCCTGGTATACAAGTACAATACAAAAGACACCTTGTATCATCTTACAGACTACTCCTTTCTCTGCTAACACCATGTCTAGGGCCATTCTATTTTGGAAGTCATAATGGAAATAGGGCCTACTTGCTCTGACAAACCTTGAAGTGCATCTCGGGTATGGTTAATGATTCTCTGTTGATTGTAATACACATAGTTTATCCAAGCCACATTTTTGTTTATAGTCACCCAGGGAAGTATTGATTCAAGCTTGCTTTCACTTCATCCCTGGCCTTGAACTCATGTGGCACCCCCCTTGGGACCCCTATTACATCCAAATACACATGTGGGTTAAAATTCCCTTTGGGGTGTGGATCAGCAGACCTTTTGCGTCTTAGGTGATGAGGGGAGACTTGTTCTAGTTTGCTCTCTTCCAGGGGCAATATATGAAGAGGCATTATGGCTTTAGCCAAAGCACATTCCCCAGTCCAATTGCCTGCAAGTCTGGATCTAATCTTCATGTCCCCAGATATCCAGAATACATCAGCTACAGATTGTACCTGGTTGATAAGTTCCTCACTGTTGGCATTGCTATATCTACCACAATAGCCTGGTTTAAACTTGCCCAGCTTCCTACCACCCCCTTCACTAGTAAAGCATGTATAATTCCCAGGGTATATAGTGATTCCCTGACTCGGGGTGGGTGTTTTGGTGGCTATGGGATATTTTCCTTTCCATGTCTCACAGTCTGGGTTTGAAGTGGGGCGATTAGTAAACAGGCTAAGGAAACACTGTTTCGAGGCAGGGTCTAAATGTAATCATCATTACCAGTGTTCCATCCTACAGCTCCCTCCCCAATAATCACACTCAGATCCCCACAGGCAGCAACATCACAGAACTCAAATTTAAAAGTTGCCACTTGGGCACTTGATGAATTATACCAAAATGTAGTTACTCCTTGACTTTGTGTGATTGCTACTTCCTGTGTCCTCACCCCCACCCAAACCAGACACAATTTATAAAGGATATAGGCGTTTTTCATGGTGAAGGACAGGCGGCAGACACTTTCTTACAGTGTGAAGCGTGGACCCAGGTAGATTTTCCCTCAAATTTTACAGAGGTTGGGGACAACAGGAGCACTTGAAATGGGCCTTCAAATCGGGGTTCTAGAACATCTTTTGACGTGCTTCTTTACAACTATAAAATCACCGGGCTGAAGTGAGTGAGTACTTTGGTCAGCTTCAGGGTCTGGAATAGAGGAAAAGACTGCAGCA
The DNA here is from genome assembly GCF_027789765.1 of Dendropsophus ebraccatus. Lineage (NCBI taxonomy): Eukaryota > Metazoa > Chordata > Amphibia > Anura > Hylidae > Dendropsophus > Dendropsophus ebraccatus. Next base: position 132,324,932 of record NC_091455.1, read on the forward strand.
TGTGTTATTTTCAGCTCATTACACAGATTCACAACATACTTAACAAGACTATCATTTCCTGCTGTCAACTGTTGGGGATAGTAACTTCCAAGCCTAGGGGAACCTCCAAAAAGGATTTCATATGGGGTGAGACCAGTGGGTTGCCTAGGGGTGTTCCTAACAGAATATAGAGCAATAGGTAGGATGTCAGGCCAGGGAAGGGACAGTTCCTTGCTAGCTTTCAGAATTTTGTTTTTTAGAGTGGCATTCATCCTCTCTACCTTCCCACTACTTTGGGGGTGATAGGGAGTGTGTAGGCCTAGATCTGCCCCTACCATTTTCCAAATCTCCCTGGTTACATCTGCGATGAAGGCTGGGCCTTGGTCACTTTCAATGACCTCTGAGACTCCAAATCTACAGACTAGCTCGGTCAAGAGTTTTTTAACTGTAAGTTTGGCTGTCATAGTGGTGACTGGGTAGGCCTCTGTCCATCCTGAGAACATATCCACCACTACTAAAATGTATTTGTACTTCCCACTTTTTGGCAATTCCATAAGATCAATTTGTATTCTCTGGCTTGGCCAGGTGTTTCTTCGGGGTAGGTATTGTGCCTCCTGGATTACAAGTGTTACAGATGTCACAACTTTTAGCATAAGTGGCTGTTGTAGTGGAGATCCCAGGTGCTAGATCTAACTTAGCAATTGCAGAAATCATCTGATTCTTTCCTCGATGGGTAACTCCATGGGCCCATTGTACCACTGCGGAATACAAAGCTCTTGGTAGGCAAAGTCTCTTTTCTTTTCTCCAGAATCAATCTTGTTGAATCTCAGCTCCTTGTTTTTCCCATTCCTTCTTTTCTTCTGGGCCTGTTTGAGTCTGAAATTGCTTCAATGGAGTAATGCCTGGATTTGATATTCCTTGTTGTTTGGTTTCTCCCTCTTCTTTCTTCTTTTTTCCTGCTCTTGTCAACACATGTATGCCAATGCCAGCCTCTGCTTCCTCTTGAACCTGTGGAAGAAGTGCAGCAACTTTTGCTGCCAAATCTGCTCTGTGATTGCCTCTGGCTTCTTCTGTCTCTGTTCTGCCATGAGCTTTTATCTTCAAAATGGCTACTTGATTTGGTAGATGGAGAGCTTCCATCAAAGTCTTGACGGCTTCATGGCTCTTGATGGGTGTTCCACTAGCTGTTTGGAAACCTCGCAGGGCCCACTTCAGGCCAAAATCATGTGCTATTCCATGCGCGTAGGCTGAGTCAGTGTAAATATTGACGGCCATCTCCTCTGCCAGCTGGCAGGCTTCAGTCAAGGCCCTGAGTTCAGCTTCCTGGGCCGACATCCTAGAAGGTAAGGGAGCTGCCTTCACGGTCTCTGACGAGGTAACCGCAGCAAAACCAGTATGGAATTGTCCCCTTTCATCTGCGTATCTTGAACCATCAGTGGAGAAAATGTAATCAGGATTGTCCTGTTTAGAAGCAGAGACAGTGGAGGGCTGTGAATTTTCTGCCTCCACTTGTTTAAGGCGATCATGATAGTCATCATCAGGACTTCCCTCGTGGGGTGTTTGGTTAGGGAGTATGTCTTCATAATCTGACTGATAGTCTCCCCTTGAGAGAGGAAGCAGAGTAGCAGGATTTAAAAGAGTACATCTCTTCAAGGTAACATATTCAGGCATAAGCAAGGAACATTGGAGACACATGTTGCGCTGCATAGAAAGATGAGGTTGTTGAGACTGTTTGAGAATTGCTTGAAGATCGTGAGCAGCAAGAATAATGAGTGGATGACCTAGAACAACTCTTCAATCTTGTCAAGGAGGGCCTGGGCCGCTAGAACAGCTTTTAGGCATGTAGGCACTGAACAAGCCACTGGGTTTAGTCTGCATGAGTAATAGCCAAGAGGCCTCATCCGATGGCCGTGTTTCTGAGCTAAGACTCCAGAAGCATGGCCTTGATCTTCTGAGATGAATAGGCAGAAAGGCTGATTGTAATCAGGTATCCCTAGGGCAGGGGCTTCCAAGATCAGTTGTTTAAGTTTCCAGAAGCAATCTTCAGCCTCTGGAGTCAGTCTTCTTGTTTCCGCAATGTACTTAAAAGAGTCATAAAGAGGTTGCATAAGGGTGGAGGCATTGGGTATCCACTGACAATAGGTGATCAGACCAAGGAAAGCTTGGAGCTGTGTCAAGGTGGTAGGTAGAGGGATTGCTTGGACAACTGTTTTGCGTTCTGCAGGAAGGTGTTTAGCACCTTCTGATATGCAATGACCAAGGAAGACAACTTTCTTGAGGCACCACTGAAGCTTGGACTTAGAAACTTTACAATTTATGGACGACAAATGTTGTAGAAGACTGATGGAGTGTTCCTGGCAGGCAGATTCATCTGGAGCATAGAGGAGTAGGTCATCCACATATTGTAGTAGGGTTATCTCCGGGTGAGCCAAGATCCATGGTTGTAGACAAATCTGAAGAGCCTGAGTGAATTGATTGGGAGAGTTTTGGGCTCCTTGGGGCAATCTGGTCCAGGTGTATTGGGCCCGTCGATATGTGAAAGAAAATAGGTATCTGCTGTCCTCCCTCAGAGGAATGCTGAAATACGCGTTGGCCAAATCTATGACTGTGAAACAAGCCGCAGTAGGAGGGATTTGGCTGAGAAGGGTGTGGGGATTTGGTACCACAGGGGTCTCCAAAACAGTAACAGCGTTCACAGCTCTGAGATCTTGAACCAAACGTTATTTGGTAGGTTCACCTGGTGCAGTTCTTTTCTTGATGGGAAACAGAGGAGTATTTGCAGGAGATATACATCGGATGAGTACTCCTTTAGGCAAAAAGGTATTGATTTGCTCTTCCAGAGATTTTTCTTGTCCAGCCTTCAAAGGATACTGTGGTAATCGGGGTGGAGATGCTTCTTCCTTGAGGAGAACACCAACAGGCGCCACAGGGAGCAAACCAATGTCATCAGGACCTGTGGACCAAAGACTTTCAGGAATCAAGGGTACTACTTCAGGAGGAATGGACGTCTCCAGGCTTGGGAGGATCACAAGAGTATTCACCGCTTGAAGGGCACACAATTCTTCAGATGAGGGAGTATTCTCCAAGTCCAGGTACATTCCAGAAGAGTCATATCTGATAGTAGCCCCCATTTTTTTGTAGGAGGTATGCACCCAATAGATTGGTTGGGCAGGAGGGAGAGACAAGAAGTCTGGATAGTATATTTTGATGACCAACAGGTACCGAATAGGTAAGACGTGTCTCGGTAGGATTTCCATCTACTCCAACACAGGGAATAAAATCAGGAGAGAGAATGACCCCAGGTGGAATATCAGAAGTCTTTAGTACAGATCTGGCTGCACCTGTGTCCACTAAAAAAAAGGAAGTTCATGACCATTCACTGGAAATTTAACTGTAAGAACATGATAATTGGGCTCATTGGAGAGATTGGTGAAAATAGCAGACGCAGGCTTGCCACAGTCCTATAGTTGTCCAAGATAGAATTGATCTCGAGGAAGAGGACCCTGTTGGTTGTAACCTTGAGGAGGAGGAGGAGGAGGAAAGGTTTCTTGATCTGGAGCTTGGTAACGTCCTTGGTTAGGTGCCTGGTAACGTCCTTGATTATAATCCTGATAGTTTAGTCGTGATTGCATGTTGAAATTTTGGACATTCGATGGAAAGAGCGACAATTCCTCTGTCTGTAAATGTCCGTGTTTTCCACAAAAATGGCAGGTGATATGTTTGGGTGTCATGTGTCTGGTATATGGTGCTTGTGGGAGCTAAGATTGCTGTGGTCCATGGTATTGGTTCCCAGGATAAAGTTGTACAGGTTGATTAATCATTATTGTCTCCGTCTGGGATGCTCCTGAGGCATAAATAACTTCTTGCAGGACAGCCACTTTGGTTACAGCTTTCTTTGGTGGAGCAGTTTTAGTTCTTTGCTTCTCAATGGCTTTGGCAATGAGCAAGACTTGATTCTCAGGTAAGTCCAAATATTCCGGTCTGGATTCTTCTAGTTTCTTCCGGATGGGGTCCAATAGACCCTTCACAAAGGATTCTGAGTTGAAATGAAAGGTACATATCGAGGACGCTCATGTTGCACTAGAGTAGGGTCAGGTGGTGGCAGTGGTGGTGGTGGCTGTGATAGTTGTGTCTCTGCTGCTGGTGGTGGTAGTAGTAGCTGTTTCTCTGGTGGTAGTGGTTGAAATTGCATTTCGATCAAAGGTAATGGTGACTGCAGTTGAGGTTGTAGTGGTGGTGTTGGTGGCTGTGGCAGACCTATGTTTAAGTATTGCAGAAAGAATTGTGGAGGCACAGGATAACATAGGAAAGCCAAATAATCCAGCAGAAATGAGAGGTAAAGAGACAGATTTAAATCTCTTAATTTTAACCACATCAAGGATGTTGTGTATGGCTTGTTTCGATAAATGGACAGACACATCATGACATTGGGCATCATATATGGGGCCCACAGCATGGATGATGCAGAGACAAGATAGTTTGCCTTGTCCAGTTAAGGCAGTCTCAGAAACTGGTAGGGTGTGTCCCCCTTTTGCCATGATATAATCATCACTTTCTGCCTGTATCTGTGTGCCCCCTAGCTGCACAATATGTTTTGCTACTCCCCCTAAGTGTTTCAGTCCACCATTAGTAGGGTTTACAATGGCTGTAGTACCTTGGCTAGCAATGTCTCCTACACCTATATTAAGGGTAGTTCCTGTGTTCCATAAAGGTGCTGTATAAATTGGAGTAAAAAGAGCAGACATGTTGTCAAAATCACAGGTGTCAAAGCTGACTCTGGCAGGTTTTGGGGGCCCCCTAGTAGTAACATCTCACGGGATGACAGGTCGATATGAGTCAGAGGGGGATATAAACTGCCTATCAGCTTCTTGTGATAAATCTCCTGGTTCTGAAGCTATTTCAGGGGTAGTGGAGAAAGCATATCTCTCAGCTTGTGTTAGCTCAAGCTGGGCTTGCGCTGAGATCTCAGTTCCCACTTCTAACTGCTGAGGAGTGACCAGAGTATTTCCTGGGGTTTCAGTTTCCTTTTTCAATTGCTGCGAAGTCAGCAGAGTATTTTCATATTGGTGTTGCGTTATAATGAGAGGGGCCAGGTTTGTGGCAGGTACAAAATAAGCTCCGTAGGCAGTTAATAATGGGTATAATGGATCTGGAGTAGGCCCCTTGGATGTCCCAAAATGGCCACTGGCACTGGAAGTTCCTGTATTGGAAGTTCCAACAAAAGAGGAAGTGGAAGAGGGTGTACTGGGCTGGGATGTGTCAAGATGGCTACTGAATACAGGAAGCTCATATTGGACATGGGCGGATGGCGTAGGTTTGCATGACGGGGCAGGATTGGGGCGTCCCCTTCCACAGCTACAACAATACTCAGCAGAGGGTGAATTCTGTTGGTGACAATTTGGACACTCCCAACATTAAGGCTGGACGCAATTATAAGGTGGTGGCACTTCTTTCTTAATGTGATACATATATGCATTAACACTTCCCTTTTTGTCCTGAAACTCTATTTCAATATAGCCCAGTTTTGCGATTTCAATCGCTGTTCGTTGCCAAGCTAGAGCAGCTGGGAGTAGTGCATTATATTCTCTTTTACAGCCTTAGCCCATTGGTTCACCTGCAGCCTTCCTTTTCTATGAATATTACATAATTCCATCAATTTTCCAAAATTAGTCACATGTTTCTTTCCCTCTCTTTTGGCAACCAATTGGACCACATTCTCAGTTTCAACTGTATGCTTACTCTTGGGAGCAAGCAAGGACCGCAAGCTTTCCATCGCGTTGCGGGTTTCCCTCTCCCCTACAGCACGGGTGACTGGTTTCCCTATTTTGTGCCCACTCTGGCACGCGACTAAGGATCCGATAGAGATCTGACCTTTCCTCTCCGGAACAATCTGGGATAATCCCTAGACTGTGACCGGCGGAGTATGGGAGGCTGATTTGTATTGCGCAAACCACCTTTATCAACTACATCAAGGGAAAAGGGGAAGCGGAGCCAGTCTCAAAAACAAACATTTCACAAGACCTACTTAACCCAAAATTACATGCAGCCGCTCACTAATTAATCTTCAGGACTGACCTTATCCAGTGACCCCACAACCAGGGCTAATCCACTGGTTGGAGCCAAGGACGGAAGACAACTATTACAGTCACAATTTCGATCTCTGCAGTGAGAGAAATATTTTGTGCTGTCACCACTATATCACTATAACTATGCAATTATCAGTTCTGGTAAACTAGAAAGACAGAGCTAAAGCAGTAAAAGAAAGCACTATACTATCCAGTCACCATGTGCTGTCAGGGTCTCACTCAAGTTATCAGACGACAGTTAATTGGTAACGACAAGTTGTACATGTATATAAATACACATACGGGTTCTTGGACAGTACCACAGGCAGGAGGGACAGCTCGTCGTTAATAAAGGCAACCACTGGGGGTCGATCGGGTCATCCAGACTCCCACAAGACTGTCTGATCTGACACGGATAAGTTACAGATTCATAAAATCAGTAAACTTACCGTTTTCAGGGGAGGTGATCAGGCTCCGAGTTTCAGACAGTCTAAGATTATCCCGGACACCAAGGCGTCGGCCACCAGAAGCTAGAGTCCCTCCTGTCAAAATTTGAGGTACCACGGTATTCGGGCGCCATTGTCAAGGTGATGAGTCTACTTTTAGTCACCTTGCATCAATTAACTGTCTCTGTTCTAATAAACTAGCCCGTGCCCACATAGCCCGTATTAGAAGCTACAATACAGAACACATGGACACAGGACACAGATGTGTGCACACAACTTCCTCTTTTTATCAGAAATGTTTCTCATTTTATAATCACGGAATACAGGAGTGGTCACATAGTCACATGTATATATTTGGTATAGCATGATTGGATAATTTGATTTTCAGATATAAATAGTATATAAAAGTGCGCAACGAATGGTTATATCATTGCATTGATATGGTATATAGCAATATATAGCAAGTTCAGGCTTGTCTACCCAGCAATTGGCAAGCTGTCAAGATTCTCCTTTAGTCATCCAGAAAGAGGAAGTTCTGGAGGTCCGGTCTTGCAGTTTTAGCATAAGCTGGCTGTCTGGATCTGAAACATATCTGAATTAACTATTAAGACTCATAACAAATTGAAATGTTTCTCTATAATCATAATCTATAATCTATAATCAATAATTAATACCGACCCTGACATAACCACCCCTAGATAGCCAGTAAACACCCCAAGATTTCCCATAACCACCCCATATAGCCAGTAAACATCCCAAGATTGCCCATAACCACCCCATACAGCCATTAAACACCCCCAGATTGCCCGTAACCACCCCAGATTGCCCGTAACCACCCCAGATTGGCACAGACTGCTCGTAACCACCCCAGATTGCCCATAACCCTACCAGATTGCCTGTTGCCACCTCAGATAGCCAGTAAACACCCCGAGATTGTCCATTACCACCCCAGATAACCAGTAAACACCCACATATTGCCTGTAACTAAAATGACACTCCTTCCCTTCTGAGCCCTGCTGTGTGCCCATACAGTGGTTTATGCCCACATATGGGGTACCATTGTACTCAGGAGAACCTCCGTTACAAATTTTGGGGTGCTTTTTCTCCCCTGTTCCTAGTGAAATTGATAAATTTCAAACTAAACAAACATGTTATTGGAAAAATTCAATTTTTTTCATTTTTACGGTCTAGTTTTTAATACTTTTCTCCAATACCTGTGGGGTCAAAATGGTCACCACACCCCAAGATGAATTCCTTAAGGGGTGTAATTTCCAAAATGGGGTGACTTTTGGGGGGGTTCTATTCTGTAGACATTACAGGGGCTCTGCAAACGCACCTGGCACTCAGAAACTTCTTCAGAAAAATCATGCACTGAAAATGCTAATTGGCGCTCCCTTCCTTCTGAGCCCGGCTGTGTGCCCATACAGTGGTTTATTCCCAGATATGGGGTACCGTTCTACTCAGGAGAACCTGCGTTACATATATTGGGGTGATTTTTCTCCCCTGTTCCTCGTGAAATTGAGAAATTTCAAACTAAACAAACATGTTATTGGAAAAATTCTATTTTTTCATTTTTACTGTCTTCTTTTGAATACTTTCCTCTAATACCTGTGGGGTCAAAATGGTTACCACACCCCAAGATGAATTCTTTGAGGGGTGCACTTTCCAAAATAGGGTGACTTTTGGGGTGGTTTTATTCTGCTCACACTACAGGGGCACTGCAAACGCACCTGGCGCTCAGAAACTTCTTCAGCAAAATCTGAACTGGAAATGCTAATTGGCGCTTCTTCCGTTCTGAGCCTTGCTGTGTGCCCATACAGTGGTTTACGCCCACATATGGGGTACCGTTGTACTCAGGAGAACCTGCGTTACATATATTGGGGTGAGTTTTCTCCCCTGTTCCTCGTGAAATTGAGAAATTTCAAACTAAACAAACATATTATTGGAAAAATTCTATTTTTTCATTTTTAATGTCTTCTTTTGAATACTTTCCTCTAATACCTGTGGGGTCAAAATGGACACCACACCCCAAGATGTATTCTTTGAGGGGTGTATTTTGCAAAATGGGGTGACTTTTGGGGGGGTTCTATTCTGCTGACACTACAGGTGCTCTGCAAATGCACCTGGCGCTTAGAAACTTCTTCAGCAAAATCTGCACTGGAAATTCTAATAGGCGCAAAATTTGGGGTGCATTTTCTCTCATGTTTATTATGAAAATGAGATACTTTAATCTTAACAAATTTATTATTGGAAAATTTCTATTTTCCATTTTTTTCCGGCCTAATTGTGAATACTTTCCTCCAGCCCCTGTAGGGTTAAAATGCTCATTATACCCCTAGATTAATTCTTTAAGGTGTCTAGTTTCCAAAATGGGGTCACTTATGGGGGTTTCCAGTATACAAGCCTCCTAAATCAACTTAAAAAAAGAACTGGTCCCTAAAAAAATCAGTTTTGGAAATTTCATGAAAATTTGATAATTTGCTGATACATTTCTAAGCCCCGTAACACCCTAAAACACTGAAATATGTTTACGAAATGAAGCCAGAATAAAGAGGACATATTCATAATGTGACTTACTAAGTTCGTAAAGTGCAAAATTTTCAAATTTTTCATAATATTTTGATGTTTTTCACAAAAAACACACAAGACAGTGACCAAATTTTGCCACTAACATAAAGTACCATATGTTACGAAAAAACTATCTCAGAATCGCTAGCATACATTAAAGTATCACTGAGCTATAAGCGCATAAAGTGAGACAGGTCACATTTTGAAAAATGAGCCTGGTCATTAAGGCCCAAACAGGCTTGGTCCCTAAGGGGTTAAAACCAAAAATACTTTTTTGTCAAAAAATATCAGCTGGAAAATGTTACCAGAGTGTTTTATGATACACACTTGATATAAATAATATGTAACTTTTGATTACTCCCTTTTAACAACTTCTATAGCTTTTAATATAATAGCAGCACAAGCCTGTATGCCAGTGCAGTATGCTGCAGTAATTAACAGCTTGTAACAACTGTGAATTTGGTTTGCCAGTTTCATTCATTATTTAGTCCTGCAGTCTTTATAAGCAAGGCACGCTTTATTCATTAAGCTATCACACATAACATATGCAATTGTTTAGTCATTTTTGTGAAGTGGTTGATATGTACCCAAGGCCAAGTGCTGTTTTGCAGTTAGTATTACTTATATACAACCCCGTTCCAAAAAGGTTGGAAAATCAATGTACAGTAACTAAAACACTGCAGTGATTTGCAAGTCTTAGGGCCCATCCATACTACAGATTCGGCGTGGAGATTCCGCCGGAAACCTCTGTCCACAGACTCCGTGCCGAATCTCTCCTGCTATGTCTTTGAATGGGAGGGCTTGCGCACTCAAAGAATGTCAATGCTTTAAGCAGAGAGGCGCGGAGAGCGGAGAGTGGAGGCGCGTGAGCCCTCCCATTCAAAGGCATAGCAGGAGAGATTCGTTGTGGAGTCTGTGGACAGAGGTTCCCGGCAGAATCTCTGCACCGAATCCGTAGTGTGAATCCATAGTATTTATCATTTATTCACTACAGAAGATAGAATACATATCAGTCATTTTACCATGTCATGGAAAAAAATTGCTTATTTTGAACTTGATGGCAGCAATGCATCTCAAAACAGTTTGGACAGGCCATGTTTACCATTGTATAGCTTCCCCTCTTTTTTAACAACACTGGGAACGTAAAGAGACCAGTTCCTGAATTTGTGAATGTTGTCCCATTCTTTTCTAATGTGGGATTCTAGCTGCTTAATGATCCTGTGTCTTTTTTGTTTGTTTCCTTTATGCACCAAGGGGGAGATTTATCAAACATGGCGTAAAGTGACACTGGCTCAGTCGCCCCTAGCAACCAGTCAGATTCCACCTTTCATTCCTCACAGATTCTTTGGAAAATAATGGTGGAATTACACCCTCAAGAAACTATTTTATGCCTACATCCGCTGATGTAGAGGACTCAGGAACTAGTTCCTGTCTTCCATTGCAGAGTACAGTGGTACCTTAGTTTAAGAGTAACTTGGATTAAGGGTAGCTTCACACACACCGTATCGCAGTGAATTTTCTGCTGCAGATATGCAGCGGATACGCAGCAGATACGCAGCAGATTTGATGTAAATAACTGAACACAGCATCAAATCTGCACCATCAAATCTGCGGTAGATCTGCTGCTGATCTGCTGCGCATTGGTTGTGTGTGTTAGCACCCTATGAGTGTTTTGCAAGAAGAGCTCACAGTTTTTTCAGAATTGTAACTTTGTTTAAGAGCATTGCTTTGGTTTAAGAGCTCCCTGTACTGGGTGGGAGTGAAAGTTAGAATGGGGCATGGTCTGCATAGCATGGTCTACAGCACTGTACTATCACCCAGGAAGTCTCCCTCACCTTCTAAACCATAGCAGATCCACTTCAGGCTGGGCTTGCATCAGGAGACAGGACTGTGAAGGTAATCTCTTCATAGCTGTAAGCCCTCTCTCCCCGGACAGAGAGTGCTGCATGCATGTGCCCACATATGTCGTGTTCATTCGTTCATGCTCCCTGCAGTCTCTGTCAACCCTAGTGTTTCCCACCCTCTCCATTCCTGCTATAATCTGCCTGCACTTACCCTTAGCAATACACACTGCTGCTATAATGTGCCTGCACTTACACTCAGCCATTCACACAGTTTATATAAAGTCTCTGTCACTGTCCTCCTGCACAGCTCTGTGATTGTTACTTCCTGATTGTCCCATGCTGAATACACACACCTTCCCCTGCTTCTCTATTCTAGCATGTTGTACTACACTACTGCATTATGGAGATCTGCACCCGCATTCAGTATCTAGAAACAGCTGCTATTTTTTTTTATTCTTATGCACTTACTATACATTATACACCACATTTTGACTGCTATACTCTACAGTAACTTATTATGTGACATATTCAGCCTTCTAAATGTTTGTTTCATTTGTTTTACATGTTATTCAGAATAAAAGAAATATCATTATTTTTGGCTTGTGGAACCATTTGTCTGCATTTCAATAATTCCTTATGGGAAAATTTGCTTTGGTTTAAGAATGGATTTGGATTACAAGCACGGTCCCGTAACAAATTATGCTCGTAATCCAAGGCAACACTGTACTGACAACAGCAGGTAGCAGCTTCAATGTGTGAGGCTGCCCTCTGCTGGCTTTATGATGCAGTATTTCCACCCTTTGGCATATTGACCTGTAAAAGCTGCTTTAAATAGGTTATCAGGGTTAGAAAAAAACACAGCTACTTTATTGCAAAAACAAGAAAAAAAAGCATCATGACTTCAATGGAACTGAGCTGAAAAGCTACACCCGAACTGAGACAAGAGTGGTGCTGTTTCTGGAAGTAAGCAACCATTGGTCGCTACAATGTAGAATATGTGGCATCCTACAAATCTTATATTTATGTTACTAAAGTGGAATTATGCAATGACTAGAGATGAGCGAATTTACAGTAATTATGGGTTCACAAAACACTTAACGCTTGGCATCTGACTCTGATCATCTGGAGAAGATGGATGCAGTCCTAGGGCTGCCTGGAACACATGGATTTTGCATGGATTTTTGAACTTACTGTACATTTGTCTTCAGTAATGACATATACCATGTTCATTGTAATACTTCTTAGCAGTTAATATATCTGACACAATAATTTTAATTGAATAAAATGTCCAAGATATTGTATAATGAAACTGACAGATAATTATATGATGAAAAAACTAACAATGTGAAAATGGCAAAGAAATGTAGTTTGTTCTCATTAGGAGCATACACTTTTAATATTAGTAACATACATGCCATCTGTTTACAGTCAATGAATAATAATAAAGTAAGACATTAACTTGTTGACAATGTTGAACAGAACAAATCCTGTACAATTTTACTTTGGAGTTTATCTTGTCAATTTATGAGCCGATGAAACAAGGTTGAAGGTGTATGGTTTTAAGGCCCCTATTACATAGAGAGATTATCTGCTAAATCAGGCAGATATCTCCCTCTGTAATAGAGCCAGCAATCAGCAGCAGATCGCTCTTTTTCAACATGTAAAAAAATAATCAGTTTTCTGCAAGGTAAGGGGCTGCATAAACATCACCAGCATTGTTTGTGCAGACTTGGCTGCAGCTCTATAATAGGCTGTGTAAGAGTATGTTCACACTGAGCAAATATGGTGGAATCTGCTTTGGAATACTGTCTGCCTCAGTTTGATGCTATTTCTCTATGGAATGGCTTGTGCTCCTCCGCGTGCATCGCTCTCCGCTCAAAGAATCGACATGTCAATTCTTTGCGTGGAGAGCAGCGGGAGTGGAGGCGCATGAGCTCTCCCATAGGGAAATAGCGTCACACTAGGGCAGATAATATTCCACAGTGGATTCCGCCACATTTGCTCGGTGTGAACATACCCTTAGCTAGCAATGATCTAGCAGATTGGTACCGCTTACACATTGACTCAGGCCATATAGTACAGCCGTACGTATTGCTGACGTGAAGGGGTTGATTATGATTTCAGAAGCTCCTAAACAGTTTTTAAGTTTGCGCTAGTGTATTGACACAGCCACCTGGCTTTGTCAGTACACTAGCACAAACTTTTAGGCTATGTTCACACTGCGTATGAATCCGTCCGTAGATCGTATGCCGCCGTACATGTGCGGCTTAAACTACGGGCGTGGGAAAAATAGACATGCGGCCGGATGCATATGAACTGCAAACATACGCCCGCAGTACAGTTATGCTTCCCTAGCTTGTTTCGAAGCGATCTGAGGCAGGTCATTTACTTGGAAATCTTCGCCCAGCCCCGTAAACCACACAGAACCTTTTGGATCGAAAAATCAAGTTCAATTTGGCTGAAATAAGTACGTACGGGACCGCATGGAAATCCACGGCCGTGAGTTTCAACATTTCCCTCCTCAAACAATGGTCTTGTTCATTTTTCACGGCGCCGTATACGATCCAGCCGTAAGCTCATACGTAGTGTGCACTGTGCGGGTGTATATCGTATACTTTCAAGCGAACGCATCAACCTCAAAACTACGTGCGTATATTCGCGATTCGCACTACGGACGGATTCATACGCAGTTTGAACATAGCCTTAAACAGTATTGGAGCTCACGACATATGTGACCATTAACACATAACCAGAAATGGCTGTATGTTATATCTAATCAAGCTCGTGGCCGGTGTATCTTCCAAAGCCTAGTGCACAGAAAGTGAGAAATATGTCCCAAATTTCTTTTAATAAATGCAGAACATCTCATTCCAGCTACAGTAGTACCTTGGTTTAAGAGTAACTTGGTTTAAGAGCATTTTGATTTAAGAGCTCACAGTTTTTCAAAATTGTGACTTGGTTTAAGAGCATTGCTTTGGTTTAAGAGCTCCCAGTACTGGGTGGGAGGGTGAGTGGAGGAGAGACTTGGCCTGCATAGTGGGGTCTACATCACTGTACTCTGGCTCCCTCACCTTCCAAATCATGGCAGATCCACTTCAGGCTGGGGCTTACATCAGGGGACAGGACTGTGGAGGTAATCTCTCCATAGCTGTAACCCCTCTCTCCCCGGACAGACAGCGCTGCATGTATGTGCCCACATCTGCCCTGCTCATTCCTTCATGCTCCCTGCAGTCTCTGTCCGCCTTTGTATTTTCCATCCTCTCCATTACTGTACAGTAACTTATAATAATCACATATTCTGCTGTTTCTGAATGTTTGTTTAATTTGTTTTACATGTTATTCAGAATAATAAATCATAATTTTTGGGGTGTGGAACCAATTGTCTGCATTTCTATGATTTCTTATGGGAAAATTTGTTTTGGTTTAAGAGTGGATTTGGATTACAAGCACGGTCCTGGAACGAATTATGCTCGTAATCCAAGGCACCACTGTACTTATAATAGGTATAAATACCAGGTGCATGAGTTAGTTCCCATTTTATATAATTAGAAAAGCACATTAGTATTCATAGTGTATGGAAAAGGTCCAATCTACTGTAGCGCAGTCTGCCTGCATATTGTGCTGACAGAGCTCCTCTCTAATTAATAAGTCTGTTTGATAAGTAGCTTTATATGCATGTGAAAATCCCACAAGATACTAGCACATCATTTAAGTAATGGTTTCACTCATTTATGCCCAGCTGCCAACCAAATACATTTGCATAGTTACAACTTCTCTGCACTTTGGAGTACATATTCACATTATTTCTGAAGTTATTTAGAGTAGGGCCTCACAGTGGCTTTAGCCACAACATGGGATGCATGGCCAATAATTGGCAGGGATCATCCTGCATGCAACCAGAATTAGGCTATGTTCACACTATGTATCTGTGCGGCTGTATTTTTTATGCGGCTGGAAATGTGCGGCTGAAACTACGGCCGTGGGAAAAAATAGACATGCGGCTGAAAACATACGGTAATTTACTTGGAAATCTGGTTCAACTAAAAATAACAAATAAAATCTTTAGAAAGTGATGCAAACACCTCTGGATGCATCTGGAAAAGCAGGGAAACAGTTTACATGAATCGCTATCACCCGGTTTTGCGATCCTCTGCAGTAACGCCGATGCCTCTCATGGTTAATATATTTAATTAATAAAACACATTTTCTTTGTAATAAAGTCCCTTTTGTTGTTCAATAATTAAATTTAAACGAATCCATCATTTTGCAATTAAATATACTGTTAAAATAAATATATATATAAATAAATGTATATTTATTTATTTTTATATTTAATTGCACAATAATGGATTCGTTTAAATTAAATAATTGAACAACGATACTGATTTTATTACAACGAAAATGTGTTTTATTAATTAAATATTAATTAGTACAGGAAGCTCCATTAAGCCGTTAATTCATATTGCCGGCAATAGAGCATTCTGTACTAATCATCACTTTACTTTAATGAAAACATCAAATGTTTCTTCTAATTATGTTATCACAATAGTATTATTAGAAGAAACATTTAGAATTATATGTGCGCTCAGCTGATTGGCTGATCGGCTGAGCGCACATATAAAGAGCCGGTCCGCACTACAGTGACTTCATTGTGCTGCGGACCAGCGAAGAGGACACATTGGGGTGAGTATAAAGCTCTCCCCACCCCCTCCCCTGCACTGCACCCCTCCCAGCAAGGAAGGGGGGGTCACTTAACCCCTTCCTTGCTGGGAGAGGTGCAGTCTGACATCAGTCTGGCCCCCAAGGGGTTAAGACTTTTTTTTTAATTATTTATTTATTTAAAAAGAAACCCACATAGGGTCCCCCCTATTTTTATAACCAGCCGGGTTAAAAACCAAACGACAGCAGCCTGGTAACACCAGGGTGGAAAGAGCCATTGTTTTAGGCCCTCCCCAGCCTAAATCTTACCAGCCTGCTGCCGCCCAGTCCAGGAGCGCCAATTTTGACACTCCGGGACCACTGGCACCCGTCTCTTCCCAGTACCCCTGGTGGCATTGGGTACTGGGGTAATAATGGGGGTTTGTGTAAGCCATTTTATACCGGCTAACACTAGGCCCCGACTTAGTAATGGATTCCATCTATTAGACGGCTTCCACTACTAAGTCTATAAAGTAAAGAAATAAAGACAACACACAAGTGGAAATTTTTTTTTATTCAAATAAAAACACCCCCACACCCCTCATTGACCATTTTATTAAAAAAAAAACACCAAACAAACGCTGGTCATCGACGTAGTCCACCGAATCCGACGTAATCCACAGGATACCGATATCTGAAAAACATAAAGGGAGAAACACACAAAAAACACACAAACAGGAGCACAACACCCATCATGATTAGTACAGAATGCTCTATTGCCGGCAATATGAATTAACGGCTTAATGGACCTTCCTGTACTAATCAATATTTAATTAATAAAACACATTTTCGTTGTAATAAAATCAGTTTCGTTGTTCAATAATTTAATTTAAACGAATCCATCATTGTGCAGTTAAATATACTGTCACAAAATAAATATATATAAATATACATTTATTTGTATATATATTTATTTAAACAGTATATTTAATTGCACAATGATGGATTTGTTAGAATTAAATTATTGAACAACGAAAGGGACTTTATTACAAAGAAAATGTGTTTTATTAATTTAATATATTAACTATTAGAGGCATCGGCATTCGGCATTATTGCCGGCTATTTTTGAAGTACTCCGGAGTAATCCACGGCCGTGAATTTGCACAGTTCCAGCCGCAAACCATGGTCTTGTTCATTTTTTACGGGTCCGTTTACGATAGGGCCGTAGGTTCATACATAGTGTGCACTGTGCAGCCGTATATTGTATACTTTCCAGCGTACGCATGAACCGGAAAAATCCGGCCGATGATTTACCGCCCGCAATACAGCCGCACAGATACATAGTGTGAACCTAGCCTTAGGCTGTATTCCCACGTTCCTTGTTCCTCACAGAACACGGACAAGGAATGCCTGTAACGGAGTCTCCCCTGTCCGTACAGCATCTATGATAAGATGCTGGGAGCGGGGGGACTGTACTCATGTGCGCCGCACTGTAATGACAGCACCGCGAGCTGCTGATTCATTACAGCGCGGCACATATAAATACAGTTCCCCCGCTCCCAGCATCTTATCACAGATGCTGTCTGGGGGGTAGACTCCGTTACAGGCATTTCTTGTCCGTGTTCCATAAGGAACACAGAATGTGGGAATACAGCCTAAGTGAATGGGGTTGTGTTGTAGGCCGCCAGTGGCCACAACTCAGCAATCATAAGTAATCAATCCAGGATGGATTTCTTCCACTGGTCAGGTCACAGTGAGTCACAGCATGACCTCCTTCACTTACATTAAAGAGTCACTGTTGTTTGTGAAAACTTTTGACATGTCATGGAGACATAAAAAGAAAAACCCCCAAAAAATAGCCAGCACTCCACTTGCTGTGCAGTTTGCACACCGCCGCGCCTAACAGAAAAATAGAAAACAGCAAGTGTCATATACATCCTCCAACGTACATACGATAAAATCCTGGTCTGTTTTTTTTTTTTTTTTTTTTAAATAAAAAACTAGGTTCTTAGCAAACCATTTGTTAAAAAAGAATGTACCAACTCACCACGTTAAGGTGACCTTAAAGTGACACTGTGACCTCCTTTTTGCATTCTCACATCTCTACACAGGTGTAAAGGGTAAATTTAGCGTTTTTCATACCTTATTTTATATCATACGTCATGGTGCTTGTTCAAGTAAAAAGTCATCTTTTATCAACCGCAGATTGTGTTTAGTGGGCGGGGCCTCGCGGCATTAGCGCCACTTAGCCCCATCCAACAACACTACAGTTGGCCCCTCGCCGGCTATTGGAACAGGCTGGCCGAAAGGTCTAGACCCCACCCCCTTTACATTGGCCAACCAATGGGCATCAAGGGGGCAGTGCCAACGGTTGTGGGCGGGGCTAAGTGGCGCTAGTGCCGCGAGGCCTCGCCCACTTAATACAATCTGCAGTTGATAAAAGGACACTTTTTACTTGAACAAACACCATGACGTATGATATGAAAAAAGGTATGAAAAACGCTAAATTTACCCTTTACACCTGTGTAGAGATGTCAGAATGCACAAAGGGGGTGACAGTGTCACTTTAAAGAGAATTCAACCCTATAGCTCTCTCATTTGTCTTTTGCGTCACATGTGGGGGGTTGTGGCTACCTCCTTTTAGCCGTGTACTCCACCCAGCTCCTGTGGGTGTTTTTACACAAAGTTTAGCTGATCCTGTTATAGTCTAAGAGAATCTGTTAGCTAAGTATAGGGTCCAACTCTCTTTGGGGTCACTTTAAAATGGGGAGTTTGTACATTCTAGTTGATCAAATGGTTTGCTAAGAACCTCATTTTAAAAAGAACAATAATTTAGAACAGGATTTTATCGTATGTACGCTCGAGGGAGTGTATGAAACTTGTACTTTGCAGCAGTTTTCTAGTTTTATCTGTTTGTTAGCCATGGCAGCGTGCAAACTGTACAGTATATAGTGTTATTTGAGTTCTGGCTTTTGCTTAGTTTGCTTTTTGTGTCACATGTGGTGGTGGTAGCTACCTCTTTTAGCCGTGCACTCCACCCATCTTCTGTGGGTGTTTTACACAGAGTTTAGTTGATCCTGTATGCCTAGTTTTGTAGATTTTTAGTCCAAGAGAGGCCGTATAGTAGGATCCAACTTTCTTTGGGGTCACCATAACGTGGGGAGTTGTAAACATTCTATTTGATCAAATAGTTTGCTAAGAACCTCATTATTTTATAATTTAAAAAAAAAAGAAAGAAAATTTTAGAACAGATTATATACGCTGGAGGGAGTATATGCGGTGAGTTCTGACACTTGTAGTTTGCTGCAGCCGTTTTCTATTTTTGAGGAAAACACCACCAAACTCCAACAATGGGGATCCAGGCGCAGGTCCGGCTAATGGTGACCAGATGAATAATGTAAAACTTTAAAAGTTTATCAAAAATATCCAACGCGTTTCGCAACTGTATCGGTTCGTTTTTCAAGAGTCATATAACATTACAGGAGAGCCACACAACACAACTTATACAAAAAAAAAAATTGTGATGTCAATAAGATAGGTGGAGCTACTCCACCCATCAGGGTAAACTCCTAAAGAGCTGACACAAAACACGTGATGTCACGTGATGAGTAGGGGTCATAGTGTATGTCTATGGAGCCTGACTCTTTTTTTCTCACACAGAGCACACTGCAGCGCAGTCCTCTCCGCGCTCGTTGTCAAGACTGGTATGGGTCTGAGCATAGACATGTGATAGCCATGTTTAACTATTTAGCTGCTGGTTGTCTCTGAACTCTGTAATGCCGGGAGGTTTAATCATGGTGAGGTCATCAGCAATTTGACCTCAGATTAATCCTCCAGGCATTACAGAGTACAGATGACCAGGGACACTATTTACATGAGCCGTCTCATAAGGGAGGTGGAAGGAGGGGGAGACTGAGGAATCAGCTCGCACACATCTGCGTCTTCAGCACAAAGCAGAAGGCTGAGAACTGGGAAAGGAAGATAATGACTAGTATGGAAAGAATTGTTAGACTCTTACCCCTTTAAGGGTTGAATAAAGTATAACCTCAGCAAGTAGGTAATATATTCAGAATGGATCTTGACAGAGTTTCTTAAAGCTTCAGCTTCAAAATAAAAAAAACTATTTCCCTTTCTTGAATATTTATAAGAGGTAAAATGTCAATATTTACAAGTAACGAGTCTGCAGCAAATAAACAAATGCATGAATGAATGAATAAATCAAAAATAAAATCCTGACTGAAAACTGCCTGTACTGTGAATTTGCAGAAAGCAGTCTACAGCAAGCTTTTGATAGTAATACAAATTGATGTGTGTTCTTTTAAAGAACAAATCACGTCTACTCACTAAAGAGAACCAGTAGAGGTCATTTCTCGTAAATGCAAGAACCCTGAGGAGAAAGCAAAGCAATCTGTTTAAGCTTCATTTGGTACTACAAGTCAGAATGACCAAAAATTGCTTCTAGGCCTTACCTAAGTGAAAGCGTACAGTACACACACACTGATGAGTCTATTGAAAGAAACTGTTACTACAAAGGTGACATAAAAAAATACTAAAGAACTGTAGAATTTCATAGTACAATAACATTGTTTTATATGTGGTGCTGGTGTGAAAAAACCTCTGTTCTTTATCTGTCTTAAGATTTTGTTTAGTGATGCAAATATGTTTCCTATCATTACTCAGATCTAAGTTTTTAGGATCATTGTTTAGTCAAATCACATTTTTGCCCCAGATTTTCTAAATCTGCAACAAGCTGCAGCATTTTTCTAATCTAGACTTATAACAATTTACTACTGCACTGGCACTCTAGTTAGAGTCCCCCATACCAGTGAACAGTGCTGTTATTTTAGAACAACGTCTGTTATATTGAAATAATGGCAGTTATTTACTGTTATATGGCGGCCATCTACTCAATTTCAACATTGTGTGAACAGATCCTTTCTGTGTTTTTAATCCACTCCTGGTTTTGGTTGCAATACTGACTAAAATATACTGACTGAAATATACGTAGTGTAAACGCAGCCATAAAGTGTGTTACAAACACAATGTACTTCTGTATATTTTTCTTGCAGCTATAATCCATTTACAACTGTGGCTGGGTTCACACTATGTATATTTGAGGCTGTATTTGTGAGGCTGTATAGCAACCAAAACCAGGAGTGGATTGAAAACACAGAAAGGCTCTGTTCACATAATGTTGTAATTGAGTGGATGGCCGCCATTTAATGGCAAATATTTGCTGTTATTTTAAAACAACGGCTGTGGTATTGAAATAATGGCCGTTATTTACTGTTATATGGCGGCCATCCACTCAATTTCAACATTGTGTGAACAGATCCTTTCTGTGTTTTCAATCCACTCCTGGTTTTGGTTGCTATGAGGACCTGACATGAGGACCAAATACTGCCTGAAATATACATAGTGTGAACCCAGTGTCAAGGTGTAACTATTTAAGAGAACATGAATACCCACTTTTCATCAATGCAAGGAAGATTTATGTCATGGTACATAGTACACATAATGCTCACAGGCTGACACATTGTTCCCAAATGTCCAAACCTGGGGACGTTTCGGAGGACTGACTCTTCCTTCTTCATGCACAAGAGCGCAGGGGGTTGAATTTCAATATATACAATTGAACAGTCCATATGTTAACCCCTCATGTATCATTATACTGTATCATAACCATACATTTCACATATATTATATACCACTTTTAATTTACAGTGTCATCATTACATATATTGTACGCATCTGGATAGGAGAAAAAACATAATTTTTCCAATTAGAGGCTTTATTTAAAAAAAAGCCTTAAAACTATACACCTTGTCGAGCCCCTTTGGGCTCAACATCTCAAGTCTGGTGATCCAGAATCTCTTGCATCTCAATAGCCATTTACCATTCTCCTCACCATCACTAAACACCTATAACAAGATGATACCCCCAAAAAACAGCATATCGTCATTTAAAAAAGGTAACTTAAATTTATTCATCACATATATTAAAAGTTAAATGCCAGTGAATGTAAGGAAGAAAGTAGACAACACTGCTTATGTAGGTATACAAGTAAATATGTCACATACAGCTGGTCACTATAGAAAATAAAAAAAAAAAAAAAAAAAGAGACAACCAGGGAGTTGACATGGATCCTGCATATTATGGCTACCTGAGCTCAAAGCTTCTGTGTGCACAGAGCAACTACAGTGATTTATAGTGCTTTTCTCCTGCCTACCAGTTGCCTGCTCTCCCTCATAGAAACATAGAATATTGTCGGCAGAAAAAGACCACTGGGTCCACCTAGTCTGCCCTTTTAGTATTTCCATTCTTATTATCTTAGGATAGATATATGTTTATCCCAGGCATGTTTAAATTCTGTTATTGTAGATTTACCAACCACATCTGCTGGAAGTTCTTTTCAAGCATCTACTACTCTTTTAGTAAAGTAATATTTTCTCTTGTTGCTTCTGATCTTTCCCCCAATAACCTCTCACTGTGTCCTCTTGTTCTTGAGTTCGGTTTTACTAAAAACACTTCCCTTCTGAACCCTATTTAGTACTTTAACATTCTTAAAGGTTTCAATCATGTCCCCCCTTTCCCTTCTTTCCTTTAGTATATACAGATTCAAATTCTTAAGTCTTTCCTGATATGTTTTATGCGTAAAATCCGCTGCGGATCTGGTGTGTGTGAGTCTACCCTCAAACAGTTTCCCTGCGCCTGGCATGATATTGATATATCATGCCGGGCAGGGAAACACATCATTACAGGGCTTCCCCGTCCGTAGCATCTCTAAAATACGGGACTTGGGAATAAGCCCTAAAACCTTTTTTTAGGTATTAGGTATGATTGAAATGGCCCTAGTGTGACTCATAGGACATTTTTATTTATAAAATGGGAAAAGGGGTGATTTAAACTTTCATTGGCTTTTACACTTTCTAAGTCCTCCTAGGGGACTATTACCCGCAATTATTAGATTACATACACTGATTATTGCTATCCCATAGCACAGCATTGACCAGTGTTATCAGCGCTGGACTCATAGAGTCAGCCTGAGGCAGCCCGTCTTGGGGGTGGGAACCCGGCAGCTAATAGCAGCTGGTCCTCACCCACTATGAAGTAGGCTTAGCTCCTGAGCTCGCTTAATAGTGCTTTACCCCGGGAGGACATACATTTACCCCTTATTTCGTGGAAGCCCAGACACCGAGGGCGCTAATGTACACCTTCAGTGACTAAGGGGTTAAGTAATTTAAACTTTTTAAATTTAAAGTGATATTGTCACTCTCTTACTCTATGTGCAGTTCTCCACACCATCCACAAGCTTAGATGCTGCACATTTGATATATTCCAGTATAAGGGTATGTTCACATGTCACTTCTTTGAGCGGAGAGTGGCGGCAACAGGGGAGCGCACACTCTCCCATAGACGGGCTATGACAAACTGAGACAGGCAGGATTCCGCCGCAGAATTCCACTTGTTTTACTTAGTGTGAACATACCCTAACAATTGTCTGTATCTTCTTTCTGCTCAAAAATTTCATCAGTGGACAGTGTCACCTAGGCGGGCGATAATGGCAATTGGGCCTCCTCTCCCCAGCTGGGAAATGGGGCCCAACTGCTGTGAAGCCCCATCCAGATGACAATGTTAACCTATAAAATGAAGCTAGAGTAAGGAGGGGGATAGTATCACATTAAGATTGTGTACCCCTAAGTTAAAACTTAGCCCTAGTAGTGGTAATATTGGTTTTACATTGACGGGTTAATGTTAATCATTTGGTTAATGTGTTTAGCAATTTACAGAAAAATGTATTTAGATTGATAAAAAAATAAAAATAAACTGTTAGGCCACAAGCTATGGAATTCTGAAAATTGGATTTTATCAAATTTATTCTTAGTATTCCCTAAATTGATCTATTAACCCCTAGAGGACATATGGTGTAAGGCCCATGCTGTACCCATAACCTATTATGTGCTACGGTGCTATGAGGACCAGGTGAGGTCTGGCTGCTAATAAATAGTAATGGTGTTTAAAGGAGAAGTCTCACCAAATTCAAAAAAGGGAACAAGGCAAGGGGTGCAGGAAAATTTAAAACAAAATTAAAAACAAATTGCGACATGGAGAGAAAGGAGCTGCTGCACATCACACCTTTGGCTGATACTAATGCCGCTAGGCTATGTTTAAAAACCAACGCCAGGATGTTGGTATATAATTTGATCAAACCATATTGCCCCATGTACCACGTGCCGGTCTCCTGTTTCACATGGGTCCCTACGCTAACTCCACACCGTGTCGGTCAGCGACTGCCAACACCGCAAAGCATGCACATGCAGGGAAGGGAGGCCATGGAATGGCCCTGCAACCCCAATGTCACAGGACAAAACTCAAAGTGCCCCCCCAAAATTCCAGCCGGCACCACCAGCGGAGAAGGCTGCCCCCTAACAACATAAGTATGAATATGGTATTGCACTCACCATCACTGCTGCAGACAGAATGGGAAAGATAGGAGGTGCTGACCTGTTGCAAAATTAAAAACAAACTTACCTATTCTCGTGCCCTGTAGCACTACCCCTGTGTGCAGCTCTTCCTGCTGCAACGTCATATACCTGGCTGAGTGATTGCCCGCTCAGCCAAATGACTGACTGAGGTCACCGTTTTCCAAAAGAAAATGACATCCGGCGAGCAGCGTTATGGAGGGACAAGGAGGGTTGGGTTTACTTTTTATTATTTTCTCACACTTCACTGCTTGCCTGCCTTTTTTTTACTTCGGTGGGATTTCTTCTTTAAGTCTAAGTGACAGAAGCAGCTCCTGTCACTTAATGATTGGTACCCCCGCTGTGTGATTGTGGGGTTCCAATAATTTTCTCTGAACGAGTTTTACTTGCCTTTGTGCGGTCCAATCAGTGATCTTCTCTGACAGCATGGCACAGGCAGAAAAGTGTCAATAATACTGATTAATGCTATGCAAGGCATAGGATTGAACAGTATATGCAATCCAATAATTGCATGTAATAGTCCCCCAAAGGTCCTTACAAAGTGTAAAAAATAAAAATGTTTTTAAAAATATGCCAATGTCCCTCCCCCAATAAAAGTTAAAATCACCCTGTTTTCCCGTTATACAAAAAAAAACATGTAAAAGTAATTATATATTGTTGCATGTGTCATTGTTTAATCTATTACAATATAACAATATTGTTCCTACACAGTGAACACCATAATAATAAACAACAATAAACAAAAAATGCAAAAAGCACCAGATATTGGTGCTCTGGGTGCGGCCGGCCTGCCTCCAGGGATCCAAGCTGGGCCGTTGCACAGGAAAAGAACTGTGCTGAATGTGAGAACCAGGTAGTAGTTAGAAAAAAGCACTGCGCTCCTAAGACTGCTGCTTATATAAAAGAAAAAAGAGCAATGTACTTAATGGTACACTCGGTTTAAGTGCATAGTGCTATTTGAGAGGTGTGCAGTTGTAACTCGGCATTAAGTGATTAAGTAAACCATGAGCAGTTCAGTTACCAAAGCAATTATGAGAAGTTACAGGCTTGACAATTGGAAAGAAAATGAACCATTAAGGGTTATTGCTATTTTGGGATGCTTGTATATGATAGAAATCCAGGAGTTTAAGATGGATTCTAAACTTTAGGAGACAAGGCCACTTAATAAAGTCAGAGGTCTTGGCTTTAGTGTTGCTATTAACGGTCTTTTAACCAGGATTTTTGTAATCTTGTAATCAATATTTAATATTGAGATTGGTCTGAGTGACGCACATTCCATAGGATTCTTGTCTGGTTTTAGTATGGAAGTGGAAGGAATTTGGGTTTTGGGGAGGAATTGTACATCTTTAGTAAAGTTGATATTACTTCATTGTGCTATTAAATGGATAGTCCATATGGGCCAACGGAATTCCTATATGGGATTTTACCCTTTAGATACTGTTGGACATATGAGATCTGACATGAACAGTAAATTGAAATGTCAGTATGAGTAAGGCTGGGTTCACACTACGTTTTAGCAAAGTTTTTTGCAAAAAAATCTGTTTTGATCCGTTTTTCCATTGAATTCCATTCTTTAAAAAAAAATAAATCTGTTTTTTTAACGGGCACAAAAATAAGGTTGACTAAGTTTTTGTGTATGTTAAAATTTATAATAGTATTCAATGGAAAAAACGATCAAAACGGATGCACACTCATCGGATTGCAAAAACATAGTGTGAACCCAGCCTAAGTGAATCTGGTGCTAGAGTGTGTACAGTAACTTTTAGTAGCTTGAGGTGAAAAATTCTAGAATGAATGAAGCAGAAGTAAGAATTTCTCCTGAATGAGAGCAGATTTTAAGAAAGAAGGAAGGTGTTATTTTGATGTATGATTTGGGTTAAAAGGCTACTAGACTCAGGATAACTGTGATAGTTAAAAGCATTGCAGAGTTACTAAGAGAGACTGGTCAGATTAAAAAAAAAAGGCAAGGGGTTAATTCAGCACTTTCCTTTATATAGCTTTAACTTTGAAGAGTATGAAAAAAGAACTCAAGGGCAAGCAAATGGCAATTACAAAATACATGTGAGTATTAGTGACAATGGAGGGTGCTTGAAAGATGGACTTTAAAGGATACAGTAAGTTCACTGTGATGCCCATGGTCACTTAGAGGAAGAAGATATAGCGTTGCTGTCATCTGATTGTCAACAGTAGCTAGATGAGGATAACATATTAATGGCCTCTGACAACAGGGACGTGTTTTATGATGAATAAGATCTTGTGCTTAAAATTGGTGTATCGCACGTAGCCCACGGAATGATGGGGAAGGCGATTTCACATTATACACAAGAGTCTCCATGTAAGAGACATACATTATAATAAAAAGATGTTGAAGTTATTAGCTTTAAAGTACCTACTGTACTGTAATACCCTGCAGAAAACATGGCTGATGACATTGCAATGTATTTGTCATGACTGTACCTAAGAAACCCCTGGTCTAAAGACCTAGCCGCCGGCTTAGGCTGTTGCGGCAGAAGTTACGTATATGCTAGTTGTTTTCAACTTTGCATTTTACTGGTGTGAACATGGTTGGATTAGCCTAATTGATTTCATTCTAGTTATCGCCCTGCATCTTCTAGAATGTATTCTGCCAGCACCTTAACAGTTAACTCCTCACCTAGCCAGTGACTGACAGCCCTCTCCTAGTCCGTGTCTGTTTTTTCCAATCACCTCTGAGACCAGGACCTGGCTTCCTTTAAGAGCCATATTACACAGAACGATTATGGTTCGAAAAGTCGTTTGATCATTTGGATTTGAGCGATAATCATTTAGTGTAATAGCAGACAACGATTAAGTGACCAATGAGCAATCGTTAGTCGTTTGATAGAATTTGGACCTATTTTTATCGTTGATCGTTCGCAAATCGTTCGCATGGAATAAGACATCGTTCAGTTGTTCGCATTAGCGACGCATGCAATAGTGACGACAAGACGACCACAAGAACGATCATCTCCTCCTACTTATGCATGTTCATTATATATAAGTAGCCACATTTCCCTCCTCGGATCACACCCATATTGGCGCTGTTACTGTGCAAATGCAAGATTGTTTGGGGAAAGAGATGTGGCTTCTTGCATAGATGAATACACCTAAGTAGGAGGGGACTTATGATTTGGTGGGTGGGTAGAACAGTGCACTGAGGTGCAGAAGAACTCCCCCAGTGCACCAAACAGGCTAATTTACATATTTCCTTAGGATTAAAATACTCCGGAACTGAGCCACTGAGGAAAATAAGAAGACCCGCACCAGAATCAGCAGCTATGCTGCTACAGGTACACACCAGCAGACCCTTTAACAACTAATTTTTGCAGCCTTTCAAGAAAAATCATTCTTTCATGTTCTTGGCGAGACTGTCCTGAACATTTTGCTGGCAGTTCTACTGACAATAGTCTGACAAGTAGCTCATTCATAAAGTCTGAAGCAGTGACTAAGAATGAGGTTGCCAACAAACCTGAAGCCAACTTTATTGCAGTGGATAAAGGCTCCCTGCCTTTCTTGGGTTTCTTTATCACCAAGTCACCAGGATGCAGAAGTGTTTTTTTGTGTTTTAGTCTGATGTCCATTTACCAAACATTAGAGCAAGTATGGCTGTTCACCTAACTGCTCAAGATGTCTGTATGCAATTCTAGCACTGAACCTCCTTAAGAAATGCTACTTTAAACTTGATAAAAGACACAAAATGATTGTAGCTTTGCTGGATTGATATTGTACTTCTCTGATCTCTAGCTTATTGGTGGGATAACTACTGAGATTAGCAACACATGGGCTGGATATTCTGTGGATATTCATCTGCATTAGAGCACAGAAAATGTAGTTATCTGCATGAAATTTTTTTTACCAACATTCAGTAACTAAAAATCTATTTGGAATGTATACAGGGTGGTCCAAAAGCAGCGGACATATGTGTAATAGGGTTATGAAGGGGAAGATTTATCTAACATGGGGTAAAGTGAAACTGGCTCAGTTGCCCCTAGCAACCAATCAGATTCCACTTTTCATTTTCCAAAGAGTCTGTGAGGAATGAAAAGTGGAATCTGGTTGCTAGGGGCAACTGAGCCAGTGTCACTTTACCCCATGTTTGATAAATCTCCCCCTTCACAACCCTGTTACACATACTGTCCACCTACTTTTGGACCACCCTGTATAATACAAAAATCCATGCATATGCTGCAAGGACCAACCCTGTTCAGATAAACGGAAATGTTTTTGTGTTGCAGAAATGTTTGCAACAAATCTGCCTTGTGTGAATAAATCCAAAAAAAAAGTGCTGAGTATTATCACCATACACACCATCAAAAATATAATCTAAGCTTAGTTAGAGGAAAACCACACAAGATATTTTACAGTTTAAGGCTATGTTCCCACAATGAAAAAATAAGGGCAAATAACAGGCGTTGTTGCAAAATAACAATCTTTGTTAATGATCATTATAATGGCAATTAGTGTGTAACTTTGGCCATTATTTGCTCTTATCTTTGCAGAGTCATTCCTTTACCTTACCATGGATTGATTTTTAGTTATTTAGTCTATTCAGAAAGAATGCTATTTCTTTTCTAGTTTCCAAGTCACCAGAGAGTTGTGGATTGTTGGAGCTCACAGTATACATTTATAGTAGCTTCACATGTAACGGATTTGCAGTGGATTTCATGCCGTGAGTTTGCAGAAAAATCCACTGCGAATCGTGCTACTGTGATTTTCAGTGGGGTTACATACCCGTAGCTGAATTTTTGTTCCGCTGCGTTATGTAACGCACCCGCATCAGAACTCCCCACAGCACACTATGAAGCGTATGGCCGGAGCCTCTCGCTCCATAGTGTGCACTGACAGGGTTTCCTGTGGCCGTTATTTACTGAATAGGGGCTGCAAAAAACTGACATGTCAGTTTTCTATCACACCGCGAGAGATCCCGGCCACAGCATATACTATGTGTATACGCTCCGGCTGGGATCCCATAGAAGACAAGGCAACGTATCTTTTCGTGAAAAGTCTGGCCATTGTTGCCGATTGTAACAACGGCCGTACTTTTACGAAAAGATACGTTGTGTGAACATAGCCTTAGTTATTATTGCTTATAGTTGTAAGGACCTATAGTTTACGGAGAACCTTAGAAAATTGCATTTGAGGGAATTAGAGTACGAGAGACCTTAGTGGATCCATTTGACTAAATTGACTGGAGTTTTACTTTAAACAGAATGTGTTACCTTATTTTTACGGATTAAAATATCCCAAAGTAAACTCTTTTTTAAAATATGTATTCTCTAAATAATTGTACTTTTTACCCTTTTTTACTGCTTATGGGCATATCAGTTTTGCGGGAGTTGCTGTACTGAACTGTGAACAGCAATTCTAAAGATTTGTTTTCTAGTAGCCACAGTGACCCAAGAATTCTTAGCCAGGAAACTTACCATATGTGGGACAGTGTTGTGGGCATGCTTTGTTACATGCACAGTAGTGGCTGTGCAAGGAGCAGTAGGAGATGAACTAACCCAGTTAGCTATTGTAACAGATAGGATCCTGTGTTAACTGCCTGCGGCTTATAATAGAATATAATGCCTTTTGTTGTATTTCTGTCTGGGATGATAATAAGATAACTGCTGAGAAGTGATCTGAGCTGAACAAGGTCGCTAGTGTGAAAAGTAAGAAAAAAAAAATCACATAAAAAAATAGAAAAAACACCATAAAACACAATATAAAAATTTGATTAAAAATGTTTTCCCTTTGAAGAAAATTATATGGCTAATCAAATTTGATTTAGCATTAAATATTCAATTTAAATTATGGTAATTATGGTTATGCTAATAGACAAGTTTTATATTCCATTGCAGCAGATAGACCTTACATAGGGATGAAGCATGGACCATTAAGTACACTGTATGTACCTCAGTTCTCAATTTTGCAAAAGCAGGCCATAAATAATGAGCACATTCATTATTTGGATGGTCATAATCGATTAAGGACGTTATTCTACATGGTGTGTGCACTGCCTTGAAAATAATGCCATATTTTTATCTCAAAATTACTGTTGTATTTTACCTTTATTCTCCTCCTACCGCTGGGCAGTAAATTAACGTTGCTGCAGCCTATGCCTGATGCTGCAGCGATGTTAATTTACACTGAAGGATGACACAGGGGCAGGAGCTGCGCCTGTGTCATCCGCGGCTGTTCCCGCCGCAAATCTTAGGATCTCCATTCGATTTTATACATAAAACACATAAATATAATAAAGTTAATTAACGTATAATATAATGTAGCGTGTGTAATCGTCTGATCTACTAAAATAAAACAATATTGTTCCTGCACAGTAAACGGTGTGAACAAAAAGCGGTAAAAAAAAATTTTTAAACTACATTTTATGTATAGAAAATCTAATAAAAAACAATCAATACGGTTGATCTAAAAAAAATGTTACTAATAAAACTAGAGATCAAGGGGCAAAAAATGACACCCCATACGACCCTGTTGGATAAAAAAAAAAGTAAGCGCTATAAGAGTCACATAAGGGCCATTTTAAATATACCTATTTGCAAAAGAAAAGTTTTACTGCTAATAAAAATAGTAAAACATTAGAAAATATAGCAAACATGCATATCGCTGTGTTCAGACCAACCTATAGAATAAAGAATAAAAAATTTCATTTTTACCGTAAGGTGCATTACGTAAACATGGAAGCCCCCAAAATTTGTGGAATTGCATTTTTTGACCCAATTGCACCCCATAAATGATATTTTGGGGGTTCCATCATTCATTTTATAACAGATTGAAATATACAATTACAAAGTACACTTGCTCCTGAAAAAAAACAAGCCCTCACATGGCCCTGTAGGTGGAAAAATTAAAGAGTTATGGGTCTTAGAAGGGGAGGAGGAAAAAACGAAAACGCAAAAGTGACAATTGGCCCGGTCCTTAAGGGGTTAATAGATATTTCACATTACATTACAGTCAAAGGGAATCACGACACATTGTATACATTCCAGCCAGGATCCCTAGCAGCTGCAGTAAAAACTGCATACCACTAACCGTTCACACAATGGAGAGTGCGGCTCCGGCCACACTTTCCATTGTGTGCTTTGGTGAATAGGGATGCGGGCGCACATGGATGAACCCACATCCCAATTCAATAGGATTGAAGTTCATTAGTAATGCATTACCGTCCGGGAAGATCTTCACAGTCAGTTGTGCCTTCACAGAACGGCCAATGTCTTACGTAGTGTAAATCCGGCTTTAAAATACAAAAAGGCATCACAAATCTTTATGGAATAGAATCCAATCCAGTATTAATTCAAATGCTGTCTGTGTAAAGTCTTCCCCTAGCAGTACGCATAGCAGGAATGTGTATATG
This sequence comes from Dendropsophus ebraccatus, assembly GCF_027789765.1. Lineage (NCBI taxonomy): Eukaryota > Metazoa > Chordata > Amphibia > Anura > Hylidae > Dendropsophus > Dendropsophus ebraccatus. The sequence goes on from NC_091455.1 coordinate 132,356,330, forward strand.
AAATTAGGTTATTGAAGTTGTTCAAATGGAAAACAGCATTTTCTATATTATTGCCAATCATAATTGTTTATGTTGTGTAAATGAAGCAATAAAGTCTCAGTAGTTTCCATTTATTGGAATAAGTTATGACCAATTAATTGTAAATAGGATGTGTCAATGAAATACAATTGTGGCAAAAGCAAATAGTTACATGTTGTTCTGGAATGCTCCATTAAGCATTCAGTTAGGATAACTGGCTGGGTGTATCGCTGCTGTGAAAATAGCACAGGCTGGAATAATTAGCATTCAAGTGATGTTGTGAACACGCGTGATGATGTCACAGCTTGTTTAACCTGTTATCTGCTGCCGGGCTCATAGCAGGGATTGCTCATTTATCAACCTGATTGTAGCTGCTGGATGGCTGTGAGGACTGCGAGTTTGATACATTCTTCCTCTCACAGAATCTCATTAGAGCTGTGAATTATTCTGCAATCTCTGCCTGCTATCTCGTTCATGCTGTGCACGATCAGATTTATTTCATGGACAGTCAAGAATACATATGCATTCTAGAGGAAAGCAAACCGAGAGTGCTGTATATTTCACTATTCTGTTTATTAGGAGCTTTAAATATCTACTGAGCCTGATGGGATTTAAATCGGTCAAATTTATATGGTATTTTGTATTTCTTTACATTGATATACTAAGTGTGGTGGGTATTATGGAATGCACACAGTGGTCTAAAACAGATATGCAAATCAGCCCAGTGACATTAACTTCAATAGAAGATTTCATTCAAGTCTGCACTGCAAGAGAGGTATTATGAGGTGGATATGTCAGAGTGCAACATATCCCAGTTATGTAAAGCGTATACAACTTATATGGTTGCCTTCCTCTGCCTGAAATCCTGTTCTTCTAAAGGCATGTACTTTAACTACTGTGGCAGCCATAATCACCTATGAGGCCATACCATAGACCTAATAACTAGCTGGACAGTGCAAGTGGATTATAGTAATTATTGTAATAATACTGTAGAATATGGGATATTTCATAGCATTTATTGGAGTACAGTGGTGCCTTGGATTACGAGCATAATTCGTTCCGGGACTGTGCTTGTAATCCAAATTCACTCTTAAATCAAAGCATATTTTCCCATAAGAAATCGTAGAACTGAAGACAATTGGTTCCACACCCCAAAAATAATGATTTATTATTCTGAATAACATGTAAAAAAAATTAAACAAACATTCAGAAACAGCTGAATATGTTATATTATAAGTTACTTTACAGTAATGGAGAGGATGGGAAACACAAGGGCTGACAGAGACTGCAGGGGGCATGAAGGAGTGAGCAGGGCAGATGTGGGCACATACATGCAGCGCTTTCTGTCCGGGGAGAGAGGGGTTACAGCTATGGAGAGATTACCTCCACAGTCCTGTCCCCTGATGTAAGCCCCAGCCTGAAGTGGATCAGCTATTTGGAAGGTGAGGGAGACTTCCTGGGTCAGAGTACAGGGCTGTAGACCACCCTGGCAGGCCATGCTCCTCCCTCACTTCCCACCCAGTACAGGGAGCTCTTAAACCAAAACACTCCTAAACCAAGTTACTCTTAAACCAAGGTACCACTGTACTTTATTAGTTTAAACATTCCCCCCCCCCTTTATTATTTTTCAGAAATAGTTCACAGTAGGAAAATACATATTTATTACAGTTAAATAGAACAAAATCCTGTACTTACACTCCTCACTCTCCCACTGCCAATTTCAATGTTGGTCTCTGGTGCAAGCTTGTCTCTGTCGGTGGTGATCTTTTTAATCGGCCAATTAGAAGTTGAAACATAATGTGAACCTAGCCAAAATCTAGAATTGGCCCTAGGGTAAACAAAAAGATTATAAACATAAACAATTGTTCCACATTATTTAACCCCTTAAGGACAGAGCCTGAAATGGCCTTAATGACAGAGACAAATTTTATGAATATGACCTGTGTCACTTTAGTCATTAATAACTTCGGAATGCTTTTACCTATCCGGCTGATTCTGAGATTGTTTTCTTGTGACATATTGTACTTCACATTTCTGGTAAATTGGAGTCGATACTCATAACAAATCTTTATGAAAAAATCCCAAATAATGTGAAAAAATGCATTTTTCCAACTTTGAAACTTTTTTGCGTATACAGAAAGTGGTTATACCACATAAATTATATATTAAATAGCATTAGCAACATGTCTACTTTATGTTGGCGGCATTTATTAAACTATCTTTCATTTTTTTTAGACAATAGGGAGCTTAAAACATTAGCAGCAAATTTCCAAATTTTCAGTCAAATTTCAAAATTAGATATTTTTAGGGACCTGTTCAGGTTAAAAGTGTATTTGAGGGGCCTGTATGTTAGAAAGCCCCACAAAGCACCCCATTTCAGAAACTGCACCCCCCAAACTCTGCAAAAGCATATCCAGAAAGTGTTTTAACCCTTTAGGGGAGTCACAGAAATAAAAGCTAAGTGTGTAAGGAATTTGAAAATTTTAATTTTCTGTGCAGAGATTTTATTGTAATCCAATATTTTTCATAATTATAAACCTATTACCAGAGAAATGCACCCCAATAATTATTGTCCCGTTTCTGCAGTTTATAGAAATACCCCATATGTGACCCTATTGCGCTATTTGACGCAACCACAAGCCTCAGATATAAGGGAGCGCCTAGTGATTTTCAACGCCTCCGTTATATTTGGTCATTTTTGACTGTACCACTTCAGGTTGGCAGAGGCTCTGGGGTGCCAAAACCTAAAAAACACCCCTAAAGGGACACCATTTAGAAAACTACACCCCTCAAGGAATGTAACAAGGGGTGCGGTGAGCATCTGGACCCCATAGGTGCTTCACAGATTTTCCGAACAATATGGCGTGAAAAAAAAATATATATATTTTTTACACTAAAACGTTGTTCTAGCCTTCAATTTTTCATTTTCTTAAAGGGATAAGAGGCAAAAAAAGACACAAAATGTGTAGCGCAGTTTCTCCCGAGTACGGAAATACCCCACATGTGGCGATAAAGTGCCAAGGGGGCGCAGGACGAGCCTCCAAAGGGAAGGAGCGCCAATTGGCTTTTGGAAGCTGAATTTCACTGAAAAGGATTTCAAGCGCCATGTCGCATTTACAGAGCCCTCGTGCTGCCAAGACACTGGAAACCCCCCACAAGTGACCCCATTCTGGAAACTACACCCCTCAAGGAATCTAACAAGGGGGGCAGTGAGCATATGGACCCCACTGGTGACGGGCACAAATGTGGAACAATGTGACGTAAAAGTAAAAAATTTCATTTTTTCACTTTCATGGCACAAATGTGGCCATCATCAAGGGGTCCATATCCTCACTGCACCCCTTGTTAGATTCCCTGAGGGGTGCAGTTTCCAGAATGGGGTCACTTGTGGGGGGTTTCCAGTGTTTTGGCAGCACGAGGGCTCTGTAAATGCGATATGGCTTTCATCATCCATTCTAGCCAAATCCAACCTCCAAAATCCAAATGGCGCTCCTTCCCTTGGGAGGCTTGCCCTGCGCCCACATGGCGCTTTATGTCCACATGTGGGGTATTTACGGACTCGGGGGAAATTGCTCTACACATTTTGTTTTTTTTTCCTCTTTTAACCCCTTGTGAAAATGATAAATTCAAGGCTAAACCAACATTATAGTGTAAAAAATGTAATATTTCATTTTCACGCCACATTGTTCCACATTTGTGCCCGTCACCAGTGGGGTCCATATGCTCACTACACCCCTTGTTACATTCCCTGAGGGGTGCAGTTTCCATAATGGGGTCACTTGTGGGGGGTTTTTAACTGTCTTGGCAACACAGGGGCCTTTTGAATGCAACATGGCCCCTCGAAATCCATTCCATCCAAATCCAGCCTTCAAAAACCAAATGGCGCTCCGTCGTTTCGGAGGCTTACCCTGCACCCGAATGGCGCTTTATGTACACATGTGGGGTATTTCCGTACTCAGGGGAAATTGCGCTACACATTAAATGTTTTTTTTTTATCTTTTAACCCCTTGTAAAAATGAAAAAATCCTGAGAAGATTAATGATTTAGAGTAAAAATTTTACAAAAATTACACTAAATGTTGGTCTAGCCTTGATTTTTTTCCATTTCCACAAGGGGTTAAAAAAGAAAAGGAACACAAAACGTGAAGGGTAGTTTCCCCTGAGTACGAAAATACCCCACATGTGGGCATAATGTGCCATATGGGCACAGGGCAAGTCACCAAAGGGACAGAGCGCCATTTAGAGGCTGGAATGGAGGATAGAGGCCATGTCGCAATTACAAAGCTCCTGTGCTGCCAGGACAGTAGAAACCCCCGACAAGTGACCCCATTCTGGGAACTACACCCCATAAGGAATCTAACAAGGGGTGCAGTGAGGATATGGACCCCACTGGTGACGGGCACTTACGTAGAACATGTGCCGAGAAAATAAAAAATAAAATTTTTTTCATTTTCACGTCCCAAATGTGGCCGTCACCAGGGGGCCATATCCCCGCTGCCCCCCTTGTTAGATTCCTTATCGGGTGTAGTTTCCAGAATGGGGTCACTTGTGGGGGGTTTCTACTGTCCTGGCCGCACAGAGGCTTTGTAATTGCATCATGGCATCCTCTAATGGGAATGGCGGCCATACCTACTTAGCTGGGGAAAAGGGACCATTCTAATTTATTTGGGGGTATTAGGCCAATTATTCGTTTATAAGGTTGAAAAGGACAGGTGTCCATCAAATTCAACCTGTGTTGATCCAGAGGAAGGCAAAAACCCCTCGTGAGGCAGACGACAGTAGCCTCATCACAGGGGAAAATTCCTTCCCGACTCCATAATGGCGATCAGAATAATCCCTGGACCAATGTGACCCCTGAAATAGGAATAAGGGACAGAATTTAGATAATGTAGAACCCCAATGACGTGTGGTGCGCCTTGAAGCGATCCAGTATGCAGAGGCCGGGGTGATCAGGACAGGTGTCACACTGGAAAATGGCGTCCTTTCTGATCCCCCTGTTACCCCACACTCTGCACTTCTTCTGGGGTCTCCCGTTCTCCAGTGTGGGGGACGTCACCTGGAAAATGTTGTCCTGGTGCGATACGGGGTCCTTCATATCCAGAAGCGCTGGGGCCGCTCCATGGCTGCTAAATATTAGGGCTCTATTACTACTTCTGATATTTTCGGATCGTGACGCAAGCTACAGTAGCTCGGGCAGCGAGGGACCAGAAGAGGGGGTGCTGGTATAAAAGTTATCCCCGTACAGGTGGTAACCTTTATCCAGCAGTGGGAAGATCAGTTCCCGGACGATCTTCCCACTTGTTCCGAGGATGGGGGGGGAGGGGGCATCTGGGGGCATCTGGGGCTGGATTCGGGTGTCCCTTCCTACATACACTCTAAGGGTACGTGCACACTGCGGAATCGCGACAGATAACCCTTCGTGCATTCCGCAGTTGGCACCCGCCGGCGGACTGATGCAGGCGCACGTCTCCGTCCGTGTCATAGACTCCATTCTATGCATGGGCGGATTCCGCTCTCCGTCCAACGTATTCATTCTTTGGATGGACGATGGAATCCGCCTGTGCATAACATGGAGTCTATGACACGGGTGGAGACATGCGCCCGCATCAGTCTGCTGGCGGGTGCCAGCTGCGGAATGCAGAAAGGGTTATCCTTCGCCATTCCGCACTGTGCACGTACCCGAAATCTGTAAGTGTACCCTGAGGTACGCTCACACAGTTTGTAGAATTTCACACCATACCGCCATCTCTTATTGGGACGGTACTGGCGGAAAAGACGTGTCTGGGGGGCAGCGTACGCTACGCTACCCCCAGACACGTCACTGGATGATGAGGATGATGAGGATGAATGGAGGAAAGAAGGATCCCCCCATTCATCCTTACTGGCTGTTTCGGTGTCGGAGGCAATAATAACGTATGCGTCCGACACCGAAAACACCCTGGGGGCCATCTTTATATGGGGACTAGTATATGGGGTATGTAGTGGTGTAGTGTCAGACTTTATTCAATGTAGTGTGGTGTAATGTAGTGGTTTTTTACGTGTTTTTTTACAGTTAGTATAAAAAAAAAAACTACGCCAACAAAGGAGTTGCTGATAAATGCCGCACTTATGTGCGGCACTTATCAGCAGACCGTGGCAGTAGAATATAGAAAAAAAAAACACCCTACGCCAAAAAGGAGGAGTTGCTGATTAGCAGCGCACTTTCGTGCGATGCTGATCAACACTCAGCGGCGATAGGGTGCGGAAAATAGAAAAAAAAAAATTTGAAAAAAAAACAAACAACTTTTTCTTCATTCTGAACATCCCTGTAGCTGCTGATAAGTGTATTACACATATCAGCCACTAGAGGGCAGCAGTGCGCAAAATACGGAAAAGCCGACGCTGGAGCCGAAAATAGCCGAGAGAAGCCGAACGTGACGTCACGGAGGAAGCCGAAGACCCGAACGAAGACGAGGACGCCGCGAACCCAGAAGACGCCGATCAGGAGCCCGGGACAGGTGAGTAATGTACAAATACCTGCTCTGGACCCCTCGGCTACCTAGCTGAGGGGTCCAGGGCAGGTATTTACTATATTGTGGGACTCTGATCGCCGTTCCTACAGGCCCGATCGCCGTGAACGGCCGGCCGTTCGCGGCGATTGGGCCGGTGGCACGGTGACCACCATTACTTTTTACGCTGGAGCCGAAAATAGCCGAGAGAAGCCGAACGTGACGTCACGGAGGAAGCCGAAGACCCGAACGAAGACGAGGACGCCGCGAACCCGGAAGGCGCCGATCAGGAGCTCGGGACAGGTGAGTAATGTACAAATACCTGCTCTGGACCCCTCGGCTACCTAGCTGAGGGGTCCAGGGCAGGTATTTACTATATTGTGGGACTCTGATCGCCGTTCCTACAGGCCCGATCGCCGTGAACGGCCGGCCGTTCGCGGCGATTGGGCCGGTGGCACGGTGACCACCATTACTTTTTACAGTAATGGCGGTCAGTGCCATCCTCGGACGGCACCGACCGCCATTTTTTCGCCAAATTCGCTATAGGCTGAATTGATCAGCCTATAGCAGCGATCGTAAGCACGGGGGGTGTTAACCACCCCCCGTGCCGAGAAGCTAAGATGGCCTGCTATGATTTATAGCAGGCCATCTTCCCCGACCGCTGTGTGTGAACACACAGCGATCGGGGAAACATCGGGCGTACCTATACGCCCGTTTGCGTTAAAGCCCAGGCAACGGGGGCGTATGGGTACGCCCGATGACGTTAAGGGGTTAAATTAGTGAATTGTTTTGTAACATATTTATTTGATTTAAAAAAAAAAAAAGTAGTAAGCAAGCATGAAAAGTCACCATGCAAACCGATTTTACAGATACAGTTGTGCTCAAAAGTTTACATACCCCTGCAAAATTTTTGTTTTCTTGTCCTCTTTTTTTTTTTTTTTTAGAGAATATGAATGGTAACACAAAAACTTTTTTTCCACTCATGGTTAGTGGTTGGGTGAAGCCATTTATTGTCAAACTACTGTGTTTTCTCTTATTAAATCATAATGACAACCAAAAACACCCAAATGGCCCTGTTCAAAAGTTTACTTACCCCAGTTGTTAACATCAATGACAGCTTGAAGTCCTTTGTTGTAGTTTTGGATAAGGCTTTTTCTTTTCTCAGATTGTAAAGCTGCCCATTCTTCTTGGCAAAAAGCCTCTAATTCCTATAAGTTCTTGGGCTGTCTTTCATGAACTGCGCGCTTGAGATCAGCAGGTAGCAGTTAGTGATGAGCAAATTGAATCAGATATCTTTTGTATTTTGCTAAATAAATTGGATTCATTTTGATTAGTGTATTGTTTTCATGGGGCCCTAATATAGGGCACCACAAAAACTGTTATTTTGACAGGAGTCCCTGCTCCTGTACACTATGCAGTGATTTCTTCTTACTGTATGGCCCACAGATTTAAATGGTGAGTTCAGTGCCACTTAACTCCTTACACACCATGAGCATGGAGTGTAGGGTCAAATCTAAATCACCATCTAATCCTAAATGAATACCATACCCTGGTGCTTTGACTTAACAATACGCTTCAAGGGACAACCTGTTTAAGTTTAAGGCCCCTGAAGAGTCAGTGCTGTTTTGGCAATCTGAGGCAGTTTAAATGCTATGGATGATCTGTTCTTCTTCAATAGTTTTTATACACAAAAGCTTATTTTATGTATGTATTTGTATGTATTTTTTCCACTGGCCTCTCTTGATGATGGGCATTCTAAACTTTTATTGTAATCTATTTTAATATAATCTTATCCATTTGGTTTCTTATACTTAACAGATTGTTCATTTGCTACATTATTTTGTCCAAAAATAGGAATAATAATCCTAGTGTGTACAGTATATACTATAAAATCTTTTGTGAGGTGTATATTACATGTACTGCTAGTAATTACTTACAGCCTTAGGCTATGTTCACATGATGTTCTTTTTTTCCATTTTTTATTTTTTAAAAGGACGTCCGTCATTTTAACTTAAAATGACATCAGCAAAAACGTACGTCATTTTAAAAGAAAAAGCCTTATCTCTTACTTTGTGTGAACATAGCCTCAAGCATTAATTTGTTTATTTATGTATAAATACTTTATGGCAGCACATGGCTTTTGTGTTGTAATTGCAAAACTTACAGAATATGGTTCTAAAATGACTTAACTTGCTAACTTAAAGAAGCACTGCAACAACAAAAAAGTTTGAAATGTCAGAGAGACATGTCAAAAGTTTTCAGCTAAGGGTTTAGACTGGGACCGATTGGGAGGATGAACCGAAAGAAGTCACGCTGAGCACACTCCTGGCTTTGTGTCATGTGAGGAGACGGCCACATAATGAAGGTTTATGGGGCACATCCCCTTATATAGACACAAAGCAGGGAGAGGATCGTGAAGCAACATGGTCGTCTTCCCGCTTATTCTACTGATTGGTCAGGGTCTGAACACTCAAAAATCCCTGAAAGGTAGCTAATTTATGAGATAGAATTATAACTCCTGAGTCCTATAGGAGGTGGTTTACATATGACCATTGATTACCTTAAAGTCTACTGTATCTGTTCTTTGCTGCATTTGCATAGTAATTATATTTCTGTTCTGTATACTGTATATTGCTTTTTAAATATATCCCCAGATTTCTTATGTGGCAAAGGTGCTGTATGTTCCATAGACAAATGTCCCTATTTCCCTAATGTCCCAAAAGCATCCACTGCAGTCCCTGTGTGTGCACAATTATACAGGGGAGAGCTATGAAGACCGGTGTACTCGTACGCCGGTCTTAAATTAGACCCAAGCTTCTTAGTGAATACGGCCGGCTGTCCCTATTTCCCTTATAGCCCAAAGCATCCACTGCAGTCCCTGTGTGTGCAACACTATGGAGAGGAGAGTTATGAACACTGGTGTACTTGTACGCCGGTCTTAAATTAGGCCCACGTCTAAATTAGGCCACGGCTGGGCGCCCTAACCTGCGCCCGGCGCAACAAATCTGCCCCTGTTTCCGGTAGGTGTAGATTTGGATCATGATTTACGCCTGCGAGCCTCCTCCCAGCCTTATCAGCCCCCCCTCCCCAAGCCCCCACCAGTCCATCCTATTAAACATAGATTTTGATTAGTGAGATTCATGTAACGCTTATTTGATAATTCTTTAACATTGTGTACAATAGTTTAAAGAACTGTTTTCTTTCCCCTCTTTAGTGAACTCAAACAGAAGCTGGATGAAGAGGGCAACAAGTGTTCCATTTTGTCAAAGCATCAGAAGTTTAATGAACATTGCTGCATTAGATGCTGCTCTCCGTTCACATTTCTGATCAACTCCAAGCGGCAATGTCTGGACTGCAAGTTTAACATCTGCAAAAACTGCAGTTCTTACCAAAAGAAAGAGAAGGCCTGGATTTGTAATGTCTGCCAGCAAGCAAGGTTAGTTGTATTCTCAGCGGTGCTTGAGGAATCTCTTGAGCAGGTTAGGCATTATTGCAAGGACAAGTTCTGGGTTAGGTGAAAACTGTGCAATACCATTGACATATGGCTGTCCATAAATGTATTTACTATCTTATTTACTGCGCGTAATTGGTTCTAAAGGTAATCAGAAACTCACTATACTCTGCTCTAGCATCATATACTAATGACTCTGCCCAAATAGAGGTAGACATAGAGACGTTTGTTAGCCATGACGTTAGACTACAGCTTCCCTCCATGGGGCTATAGAGAACACTGTAATCCCAAACCCTTAAAGGGGTAGTGCGGCGGTAAAGAATTATTGACAGAATAACACACATTACAAAGTTATACAACTTTGTAATGTATATTATGTCTGTGAATGGCCCCCTTCCCCGTGTCCCACCACCCCCACCCGTGTACCCGGAAGTGTGGTGCGCTATACATACCTGTCACGTGCCGACTCGTCTCCGATCTTCAGTCTGCAATGTCGTCTTCGGACGGCCGGGCTGAATCCCTCCAAGCGTCCTGAGTGCCAGCCGCCCTCTTCAGCGTCATCAGGTGCTCAGCCAATCGCGGCTGAGCAGCTGATGACGCGGCCGTGTCATCAGCTGCTCAGCCGCGATTGGCTGAGCCAAACTGTGCTCAGCCAATCGCGGCTGAGCATCTGATGACGCTGAAGAGGGCGGCCGGCACTCAGGACGCTCGGAGGGATTCGGCCCAGCCGTCCGAAGACGACATCGCAGACTGACGATCGGAGACGAGTCGGCACGTGACAGGTATGTATAGCGCACCACACTTCCGGGTACACGGGTGGGGGTGGTGGGACACGGGGAAGGGGGCCATTCACAGACATAACATACATTATAAAGTTGTATAACTTTGTAATGTGTGTTATTCTGTCAATAATTCTTTACCGCCGCACTACCCCTTTAACTAAGCATTTCTTCAGGAAAAAGAAGGAACGCAGTCTGTCTGTCACCACCTATGGCTTGCTACCCTGCATGTCAATATCCAACCCAGAGGCTGTTGCTCTGCACCAGTGTAGAGAAGAGCAACCCGGCATTTTGCTTGTTAAGCAAAAGATTTTCTTAAGTTGAATCATGAAGATTTTGAATACAATGTAGACTGGAACTCTAGTTCAGAGGCTTCGTTTAGGCCGTGTTTGCACTACTCTCAGAAGCTCTGGTAGTACCTTTCATCAGTAGCTCTGTCAGATTAGTTAGAATGAATAATGCAATTTACAGTGCTATTCTCCCTGTCAAATGACACCAAATCTAAATCCAGCAGACCTTATTATAAGCCAGTTGTTGGCATTTTCAACAGGACTGCCAAGGATAGCCAAGTATATTGCTCAGCTATCTTTAGCACTCCTATAGAAAATTAATGGAACAGCAGTTTGCCCACCTGACTGCCATTCAATTCTGATGAATATTTTGGGACCACCATTTTCAAGATAGCAGTTGGGATCCCATCCTGTAGACTGGGAATACATTGTTTTGGTGGAAAAACTCCTAAAAAGCCAGTCTACAGTCTACAGATTCATGGAACACTTTTTGATATCATAATTCAACTCTCTTATAGTAACACAATATAATTGCTTTTTATTACATTTACTACTGTATGCTGCCTGTAGTTTGGTGACATATGTGTTACATTTATACCTGTGTTCCTAATTGGTTACTAGTTTAAAGGAGAACTCCAGGTAGAGGTTAAAAAAAATGAAACTTCAGCAGAAGCATAAAGCATCACTTACCTATCTATTCCAATTTTGAAACTACCAAAAATCCATTTGTTTTGGGTAATTTTGTTCTGTTTTGTGTTTCTGCACTTCCTGGTTTATCAGTTGTACACAGTACTACAGGTTCCACAATGCAATGCTTTGCCTCAGCTGTTCATCAAAGTCCTCCACCCCGCCTAAAGCTGTTGCAGAACATCTAGGCTGTGTTTACACATTGCAGTTTCATTGTGTTACTGAATTATTTGCAGTAATTTATGATTTCATTGTGGTCCCACCCACACAGCACGCTGTATTCTCTACCTGTAACACCACACAGCACGCTGTATTCTCTACCTGTAACACCACACAGCACGCTGTATTCGCTACCTGTAACACCACACAGCACACTGTATTCTCTACCTGTAACACCACACAGCACGCTCTATTCTCTACCTGTAACACCACACAGCACGCTGTATTCTCTACCTGTAACACCACACAGCTCGCTCTATTCTCTACCTGTAACACCACACAGCTCGCTCTATTCTCTACCTGTAACATCACACACAGCACACTGTATTCTCTACCTGTAACACCACACAGCACACTGTATTCTCTACCTGTAACACCACGCAGCACGCTGTATTCTCTACCTGTAACACCACACAGCACGCTGTATTCTCTACCTGTAACACCACACAGCACACTGTATTCTCTACCTGTAACACCACACAGCACGCTGTATTCTCTACCTGTAACGCTGATATTGGAATAAAGTAAAGAACTTTTTGAATTTTTCTTTTCATTTCCACGCACATATTATGATCAAGCATCTGTTATCTTTGAAGTTGAGCCCCACAATAAGGCTCTGATCCTCTCTGCTGTTTAGCATCATTTACTTGTGTTACTGCATCATTTTTGTGAATACGCTGCAGTACTGCAACGACACTCCAACATGTGCGAACACAGCCTTAATTTCACTGCACACGTTAGAGAAATCAGTGCAACACCTGCTTCTGGCCGGTCAGAGATGGTGAATCACTCCAGGGATTGGGGGATCCACCCAAGCCTCCTGTGACATCACGCCCTGCCCCCTGTCTGCATCATTAGCCTGATCTCAGCAAACACACACAATGTGAGACAGAGGCATGGAAGATTTGTCTCCTAAGGGTGCGTTCACACCTACAGGATCTGCAGCAGATCTGCAGCAGATTTGATGCTGTGTCCAGTTATTTAAATGAAATCTGCTGCAGAAAATCAGCTGCAGATCCTGTAGGTGTGAACGCACCATAAGGGGGGATAGCAGAAGGAGCAGGAGACAATGTGGATTTGCACAGGGGCCATTTTTTTTCACTTCCTGGGTTTCTATCAGCTACCAGTGTGGCAGAACCGTACAGATACAGTAATACATTGTATAGACACATACTGTATATTTAATATGTCTTTTATCAGAAAACAAGTTTTTCTTATCCGGACTTCCTCTTTAAAGGGAAAATGACAGCACAGGATTCCATATATCTGTGCTGCCAGTTTCCAAATACAGATCACAGGAGCATTACAAATGTACTTTTTGCAATACTCTGTGATTTGGCATCTTAAGTAAAAAAAACAAAAAAAAACACCCTTGTTCCGGACTGACAGAGTGTCACTGTCAGTGGTCAGCGCCTGCCCAGCACAGCCTTAGTCCACTATGCTCTCCAGCCATTACTGTATCTCCTCCACAACAATTGGTGGGGGAGGTACAGCGTTGGATGGAGAGCAGGGAAGGCCGAGGCTATGCAGGTGCTGTTGCAGACACACCTTTGAAACACTGTCAGCTCGGAATAAAGATGGTTTTCTTTTACAGAAAGTGCCAGATCACAGAGCATTGCAATACTCCTGTGACCAGCGTCTTGAAATTAGCAGCACAGAAATATGTGTATCCATGTTATCAGTTTCTCTTTAATATTTGGAAGGCTAAAAAACCTAACAGCAAATATTACAGAAGCTGCTTGTAGCACCGTTATGTTCAGGGTAAAAGGAATTCCTGACTGCAGTGATAACAAAGTTCCTGTGAGTGCCCAGCCTCATCTGACAGCAGTGCTTTTTACAGGACAGTCATGGTGCTAGAAATCATTACTTGATGTCATCACAGATTACAGGTAGCTTAAATAATTGTACATTTCAGTTACTCCCAGCTCAGTCAGGGACTGAATGGCCTATATATGTGAAACATAGACCATCACACCATTATGAGGTTTTTTTTAGACACCCTGTAGGCCCATACCTCTCCCAGCAAACATTCTAGTATGTTGCTTTCTTCAGGTAAACTCAGATTTTTTTTTTTATTAGGCTCGAAGCGACTGATCACAGTCCAATGGCAATGCAGTGTCAGTCACTTCTGCCAAAGCTTTTCTTTGGGAACCTTTGAAATTACAGGATAATTTTTCTCTTTCTGCACTAAAGCCCTCAGCAGCTGAGTGGTGTATGTCCTCCCTTGGTACCAAACACACGCCCATTAAAGTAGTGTAGGTGAAGTGTAGTGCTGAGGAACCACAGAGTCCAGGATAACTTAAACAGTAGGAACCTTTACTGGTAATACTTCTTAAAGGCACAGTACAACGTAACACAGCTCTTTCAATAAAGCTTCAGTATGCATTGCTTGAGAGCTTGCTGACTGAGATCACTTGCAATACTTTGGGCACTTGAATCACTGCTGTAGCAGGTATAATAAAGAATACTTTGGACCGAATATAGAACACTTCCGTAAGCAGATATACTGAGGAATAAAGTTACTTGGTGGAAAGACTTGCAGACTTGGTGACAGTGGGCTACCTTATGGGGAACACCTATCCAGACGCCACGTATTCAGCTGTAGGGGCTCTAACCACCTTAAGTAAGTGTTGATAAATTTGAACAGTACCTGTGTCCATGGCTATGAAGTTCTGCCTCTTGCCGGGCAGTGGCAGTTAGTGACACAAATCCAAGAATACAGGCCCCGCCTTGTGGGTAAAGCAAGCTGTTGGAGTTCTCCTTTAAAGGGAATTAGTCACCCCGGGCACCCCTCCCAAACATACCCCACCCCTGGACAGTTCCTGGCATACATACCCGCTTCCGATGCCAGTCCCGACGCAGAGATCTGTAGATGAGTAGAGATGTGTCCAATGGCCATAGGAAATCACTGCTTTAGTGATTGAGTGCACAGATGAGCCATGGCCAGATCTCTGCGGCAGGATCGGCACTGAAAGTAGGACACGCAGGAGTGGGTATGTATGTGACGGGGCCCTGTCTGGGCTGGGTCCCGGCGAGCTGCCTTGGGTGAAGGGTTCCCTTCAAGTCTTAGCAGAGTTGCAGCAAAGTACTCAAATTTAGTTGACGTCTATGGCTCCTGTCGTAGTTATCAAGGCACTTTGAGAAGAAGAGGAAGAAAGACCCTTAGTGTGGATAAGTTCTTTCTCCATGTCTACAGTAGCTTTATCACACGTGTTACTAGCCCAGCATAGCTAGCACTGGAACACTTGAGAAGGAAAATCACTAACTTACGGACGGGAACCTCTCTACACTGACCTCCAGCTAGTCACTAGAGATGAGCGAACCGGCCGAGGTTCGGGTTCGTATGAACCTGAACTCTCGGCTTCTGATTCCCTTTGTCTGCCCACTCCGAACCCGAGCATGTTTGCAATTTACATTAATTTTTTTTGTCTGTTTGTTCAAAATATAGCTATACTTATTTGTCTCCAGGTCCAGTCTCCTGGGGGCAGCTTTTTAGTCTTGTGTTGGTTAAAAAAGAGACTAAACACAGGAAGTCCCAGTCATCTGTGCTCACAGAGAACTCAGTCATGTAATTAATGGACATATTGAGCTCAAAAAACGAAAAAGCTGACTTCAGGAGGCTGGATCTGGATACAAGTAAGTATAGCTTTGTTTTACAGCATGATAACTAAATTAACAATAATAATAATAATAATAATAATAATAATAATGTAAATTGCAACATTGCTATATATCACATCTACTGTTGATTTAGATTTTTAAAGTTAGAACAACAGGTACACTTTAAAATAAATGCCATGTTACTAGTCTTTATCTGTTGAGAATACTTGACTGTGAACTTGTTTCTATGGAGATTAAATGGCTGTGAGCTTATTTTTATGGAGATCACATGACTGTTTTGTTGTTTGCCAATACGTGCCACAATGTAGCTGAAACACCAGAACTCGATAATAAATAAATCTGCATGAAACCAAAACTGTCTGGTTTTCATATAGCAGCCAATCACAGCTCATCGTTCTTACCTTAATGAGCTCTGGTACAATGATAAAACCTAAGCTATGATTGAACTAGACAGTTGTGGTTTAACGCAAATTGGTAAAGCACTTAGGGCCCTATTCCACCAGACGATTATCGTTCAGATTATCGTTAAATCATTCGAATCTAAACGATAATCATTCGGTTGAAATGCAGTAAACGATTAATGACCGAACGAGAAATCGTTGAACGCTTTATAAGACCTGGACCTATTTTTATCGTTGCTCGTTCGCGAAACGTTCGCAAATCGTTCGCATTGAATAAGACATCGTTCAGTAGTTCGCAATAGATATGAACGCAATAGCGAATAAATACCGAAGAAAAACGATCGCATTTACGATCATAAGTAACGATTATCGTTCCATGGAAATGAGTGGACGTTTTCAGGTCTTTCGAAATAGCTATCGTTTGAGATCGTTAATCGTTAACGATTATGCAAACGATAATCATCCGGTGGAATAGGGCCTTCACAAAGGGGACAGCGTATACACACCTTTGACTTTATGTTAGTGTCAAATAAATAGAAAAATACAAATAAATGTAATATATTGTCATTTCATAGAAGTTGATGTGATAAAGAACCTTGGGAAATAGATGTCATTTTCATTGGATTGTCTGCATGATTGCTGTTTTGTTACTGAAGTGTGAAATGTGGATGCTCACATAAGTTATGGTTGTATTTCCATAGAAAACATGGCCTGAAAAAGAAAAAAGAACAGGCGCTTAAAAGCCTATAATTAAGATCTTGTGAATATGTTTATCTTTACACTGCTGAGCATAATCAGATGCCATAAATAAGGCTCCTCCATCTTAGGTTGTCCTTTTATGCACCACATAAAAGGACAACCTAAGATGGAGGAGCCTTATTTCTGTTTGTTGCCACTATATACGGATTCTACAGTCTGAATTTTTAGTCATGGCACTTCCGCATCCCATGGGATAGTAGGCTTCTGCAGATTAATCGCTGAAACACAAGGCTTTAGATGGTTGATTGACAATGAACTATAAATATCTATCAAACCATGGAAACAGGAGGAGAGTAATGACAGACAGATGCAGCATTTAGTGCTGATACATGTCAGGATGCTTGTTTGGCCTGGTGGAGAAAATGAGCCCATTGGCTATTAGCATTTCTTATGAAGGGTCTTACCTGCATAGTGTATTCTGTTCATGAGTCATAAAATTATCTGACAGAACATTTTTAGAGCTTTATTAAAATCAGCGTAAATGTATTGCAGCTCCATGAGTTTTCTGCTGTTCAAGCACAAGGTATAGAAACATCAGGTGCTTCTGGAAAAAATGTCCATGTACTCAATGGTAACCATTTCAGCACTTACATTGATTTGCTCTGAACAAAATTGGCTAGTTCTGACATACAGTATACAGTTGGCAGAGTATAGTGGATAATGTGGTTTCGGCACTCCAAAGTTAAAGTAAATGACAAATTTGATGTATTAAGCCAAATAATTCTGATAACCATAGCTTCGATTTCATATTTTACAGTCCATTCTGAAGCACTGCATGGTGAGATACATTTCTTTTTTTTCCAATACATACTTAAGCTAATGTGGAAGAAGTAATGTGATTGCTTCTTGACTATCCATTGCCTTTTACTGCTTCCTAAATGACTTTACTCCACTTAAACAAATGAGGGCAACAATATCATCAATTTACCATAATTGTTTTCTTCGCCTTTTTTCATTTGCTGTGTAATTTCAGAGAGCAGATACAATGGATCCAATATACAGTATTTCTTTGTTACATATTTATGGCAGATAAATATGATAAAGATTAAACAACAGGCCTACAAATTTTTCTCGCAACCTTGATTTGTGGTCATCTAAGCAAAGGCAAAGTGCAGTTGTGTGCAGGATTCCTAGTTGATTTGACAGTAGATTGGATGTGTTGTCTATTCTGTGTAGTTTTCTGGTTTTCCATCTCAATACACATTACATTCTTCTTGATATGCTGTATTTTTTCTAAAATTGAATTCAAATGGTTCAAAAGGAGCATTTATGTTACAAATAGTTCCCATGATGCACATGTATTTTTTATGTATACATGAGGATATGCTAATTCTTTATGGCAGTTACACTTCACTGCTGACCTACTGAAGACTCCAGATAAGCTGAATCACTTAATTCATACCAGTGTTGTGGCAGCACGCTCTTAGCAATGCATACTGAAAAAATCACCCTAGTTGCTCCATTTATTGTAAAATATATCAGATAAATCTTAAGGTTGGTTTGCAGATTTGACTATAACGAGCACACAGGCTTTTCTGATATACAGTATAACAACTGAACAAATGACTGGTCTTTACCATGGTCTTCTAGAACAAGAATCGTGGATTTCCAGTTTGCCTCACTAGTAATCAATATAATCATGATGCTTAGAATACAGGTCCTGCTTACATTCGATCCACTAATACAGCAAAAAAGGTGAGGTCAAGCAAGTTGATGAGATGCTCTATGACAATGTGTAAAAGAATTAGAGTAAGTTTCCATGGATCTGATCTTCTATGAATAATTCAAAAGCAAAATGTGCACTAAATAGTGTTGCTTTGTTGCAGATTTTATGGCGAAATTTCCGTTGCAGAAAAAAAAAGCCAGGTGTTAAAACCGTCCAAAACTTTGCTCATCTTCTTTAGTGTCCTCATAGCAACGCTACCCTGGTACCCAAGCTGGTCTCCAGCAATGACCTCCAGCAATGATGTAGCGTCTCATGTAATGACTAAAGACTTTGGGGACAATCACATGTAAAGACTGTAAGGCTAGGTTTACAGAAATCGGTGGGTGACTAGAGGGGCATTGGCATGGGTGCAAAAGGGAAGTAAGAATAGTGTTATTATTTTATCAGTTTTTTATGGGGATCCACAAGTACAGGCCCTATTCCACGGAACGATTATCGTCCGTATTCGGCCAATATCGGCCGCTACGAACGATAATCGTCCCGTAAAAATAGAGCGCAACGATCAGCCGACATCGTTCATGTCGGCTGATCGTTGCAGTCGCTTGTTTTTCAATAGGAGCGTCGGCAGCAGACGCTGCTGTATCCTATGGGCTGCCCGGACGATCTAGCGATCACCCGGGCAGCCCCCTGCAGCTCCCCGCTGCCCCTCTCACACGTTCGCTGCTGCCGCGTTGAATAGCGGCGGTGGCGAGCGGGGAAAGAGGAGCAAACGAGCACTGAGAGCGCTCGTTTGCTCCTCTGATGACCTGTGGAATAGGGCTTTAATCCACTGCAAAATCTGTAATCCCTTTTTTGTGTTGAGTTGACTGGCCCATTAATCTTAATGAGGCAGATCTGTATCAAATCCATTATAAATTGACTTTCGTTCAAATCTGCACTGCACGCACAGAACATTTCCACAGTGTGTGAACAAGGTTAAAAATTTTATCCATTGTGCTGCTGCTGCTTCTGCTGCACACTTTCCCTCCATAAATTGAGATTGAAAATCAGCAACAAATCCGGAACATGTGAACATGCCAATAAAATCAGATAAATCCAGGATCCGGGACAAATCCAGTCTGGAAGCAATGAGACTAGAGGTAAAATGTCTTCAGCCACAGAACCACTGAGAAGCAATGTTAACTGAGGCAAAGTCTGGTTAGAGTTAGGAATAATAATCAGCAACATCTCATTCAGTTACCAAGGATGTATGAGAGAAGAATGCATTTGTTTTCTCTTTCCAATCATAGTTATCCTTATTGCTTTTCCCTATTAAAGAGATTACATTGGGGAATAGAGAACTGTGCATTCAGAGGAGATAATTCAATAACTTTACTGAACAGGACTGCCACGGCTTTATATCTGTGAAGTCCTGTAGCACCACACAGTGTTGATGCTTCCCAGTTCAGAATATGTGCATCAATATACATGGTAAAGGAGAAGTCCCACCAAATTAAAAAGAGTCAGGAAGCCAGGAGGGTGCAGGAAAGTAATAAACAAACTAACCTATCCTCACGCCCTGTGGCACTTCTTTCAGGACCCTTTGACAGCTGCCAGGGACCTGCAGCTCTTCTAGCTGCATCATCACGTATTTGGCTCTTCTAGATGCAATGTCACATACCCGCCTGAGTAATTATCTGCTTAACCAATCAGTGACTGGGGCGGGACACCATACCAGTCACTAATTGGCTGAGCAGGCAATCACTCCTGGTTGTAACATTGCAGCTGGAAGAGCTGGGTATGTGACAAACCTGGTTTCCAGCCAAAAATTACTCCCGGAGACGGTCAGCAGGACCCAGGAGGTATGGGGTTTAGGAATTTTCACGCATCCCTCTGCCTGCCTTTTTTTTTAATTTGGTGGGACTTCTCCTTTACATAATAAAATATTCTGGTATAAAAGTCACAGCTTTTGGGTTGAAATGCAAGCTGCAAAGTAGACAGTGGAAGAAGTGGTATGATTCTAGTATGTGGAAAGGAGTCATTCTCATTGTCCTGGTTAATAAGGACATCTAGCTATAAAATATTCCAATGTCATACATACAATAATAACATATAAGTATTTCCCTGCTAGTCACAAACCTACTATAGTAAGATCAGATCTACATTACACATGATCCAAACCTCACATGGACAATGATTATTATTGGCCATGTGTTTGCATATGATTTTAAGTTTTCTATAGAATATACCCTGGGGATGTTTATTAACATTTCTACATCGCTAAGTGGCTTATATTCTTATTATACCATAAGTTCTGTATAAAAAATACTACATTTGTACACCCCAAGAAAATCCTTCAACAAAAGTCCCTTCTGAGACTTGATTAGCTGAGAATAGCCTAATACTGTGACAGTGTTCTTGGATATAAATTAGCGTACTGCAGTTAATCCATATCACGTTAATTTAGTTGTATTAAATATTATTGATTTGTGTTTAGTTTATGACGATTCTTCATTGGTAAGTCAATATATTCTAGCATTTTATCCTGATGCATTACCAGTGTATTATTGGAGGATTTATGCAATACCTCTAATGATATTGTTATAGAACTCAAAAAAAAGAAACATGACTAAGCTAGCCATATACATCTACTAGGATGCCTATCCTAGGATGGTGAGGGTAATAGACGCTTAAAGGGAACCAATCACTATTATAATGCATATTATGTTAGCAGCTCTTAATGGAGCTGCTAAAGCGTTGTCATACCATACTTGGTGTGCTGTCCTCTTAGGGGGTATATTTGAGAAAACACTGTTTTATTCGGGCTTGCACTACAGGGGGTAAGGCCACAAGTAGTCATCTTGGCGTTGTTCGGGCTGTGACTAGTCACAGCTCTATGCCTGTCAGCACGCTCTTCAGTGATGATTGATAGGCATAGAGGCTTCTAAGGGATATAATATACAGCTATAAGGCTAAGTTCACACAACGTAAGGTTCATATTAATTACGGCCGTTGTTGCCGATTTGAACAACGGCCGTGATTTATGCGAACCTTACATTGTGCTGCCTTCTGAGGAATCCTGGCCAGGATCCCTAGTGGCGCCGCGGGAAACTGACATGTCGTCACCGTTTTGTCACCCAGTGTCAGAAAAGATCATCCCGGCCAGCACTGCAGTACTAACCGGATGATCTTTAGCGGCGCTGAATTCTGATGCCGGCACATCCGTGTGCACCCACATCAGAATTCACCACTTACAATGGAGCGTGTGGCCGGAGCTGCAGGCTCCATTGTGTGAACTGACATGGTTTTCAGTAAATAGCGGCGCCAGAAAACTGACATGTCAGCTTCTTGCTGCGCCGCTAGGGATCAGCCTTCAGTACAACGTAAGTTCCGTACTAATCACAGCTGTGTTGCTCACTCCATAGTGTGCACTGACAGGGTTTTCTGCGGCCGCTATTTAATAATTATAGAATTAAGCAGATCATGGAATGTTCAGTGCAAAAGATGATACATTTTACTAAAGTTTTAAGCTATCATACATATAATATCTTATCATTTAAACATGGTAATAGAATAAGCAAGTGTCATTTCTATTCTGTGCTATAGTACTTTTCTATGACAGATTGTGTAGACCAGTGCTTCTCAAACTTTTTCTATTGGAGCCTCACCCAACAGACCAAGGCAATGCCTGGGCCTCACCAGACTGACCAAGAGGGTGCCTGGGCCTAACTATCTGTGGTAAAAGTCCATTCAAAAGCTGAAAATAATGCTAGGGCTAGCTTTCACCAGTCTCCCAAGCTCTATATACTAATAAAGCAAGTACAAAATAAATTAATAATGATGTTAAAATGAAGGTCTTTGCAAATAGCAAAAGGACTGTGCAAATCATAGTTACTTTTGTGAAAACTGGCTCCCCAGCTGGGCCTCACAAACAACTAGGGGGCGCCTCAGGGGTGAGGCCCACCTCAGTGTTTAAGAAGCACTGCTGTAGACTGTACTTTATCTCAAGCTGTGACATTGAAAGAGTTTCTGTTTTCCCAAAAATAGCAAAAACATTTCACAAAACTGTAAATAGTAATTACTAAAGGCATTATAATCATTTGCATAAAGCAGAATGTTATGGATCCTCCGAGTGGCAAGAGATTTGCAGTGATGTCTCTGGGTTATTTGTAGTCGAAAACTTCATGAAATAAACACCTACAAAATTATAGAAGTAAAATTCTATACTGTGGGTGCTTTGCACAAAAATTTATAATGATTTTCAAGTATTCGCCTGGTGCAGCCTTGATAAATCTGGGCCATTGCGATAGACTACATTAAAAAGTAAACATATCAAGTAGCAAAGGGTTTTAAAATGCATAAGAAGTAATGCCCACATGTAAAGCCCTACAAAATAAGCTATTATCACACTTGCATATGGACATAAAAGTTTAGGATGGTCACTTCTACCTAAGACCCCAACATTGCTTTTTTTTAGTTTCCTTTAATAGGGGACTACTTAAGCCTCAGCACTTTACCTGAGCTATAACGCAAAACGCATGGCAGTTTTATGGCAATCCTCTCCTCTGTACTTTCATGGCAATCCTCTGTACTTTCATGGCAACCCTCTGTACTTTCATGGCAACCCTCTGTACTATTACATGTCATTTCAGATGTTGGTACACACGGATTTCTTTTGTTTTATTCTTTTGTGCGCATGGGATGGTATATTGAAGAGGTATTCTTACATGAAACTACTTTGCAATGTGCATGAGGTATAATGGTATTTACTGAAGGGAAGTTGTGTGCGTCAGGACATCTTTGATGACTGCAACAAACACAGGTATGGACAAAGCCAGGTATACCAGAAGTTCTTGGTCTATAGCACAGTAACAGGCGTCCTTACCTGTCAGTCACCAGGCAGAGAGCCATGACTAGGACATTACCAAGATGACTAGTCATGGCTCTCTTTCTGAACCGCAGAACTGATTAAAGATCATTTTGCAAAGAAATAAAGCCACGGAACACGCAAACCCTGGTATGGTAGGACATGTGCTAGCAACATCTCTGAAGCATCACTAGGGCCCCAATTGGCACAAATATGCTGATTGGTTCCCTTTAACACTAAGCCATGAACCTGATCTCATGCTGTACATGACGTAGCAGAACATCATGGCGCCATTAAGGGGGTATAGAGAGGGCTCGCGACTTGATCCCTCTCTATACTGTTTTTTAATATTAAAATAATCCCATCCCATAAAAAAAAATTTTTAATTACTCCTCTTTTCTATATTTTAAATAAAGTGTAAACAAAAAATAATAAAAATATTTTGTGTTGATAATATATATTATTTCGGATCTCACGCTGTAAACAGCATAAGTGCAAGATTGCCAAAGTGCAAAATTGATGATCCTTGGTCACATCACATTCCTTAAAATAATTGAATAAAAAGTGATCAAAAAGTCGCAGATACGCAAGTTAGGTAACGATAAAAAGTACAGATAATGGAGCAAAAATATTAGCCCCATACACCAGAAAATAAAAATAATGTAAGGATCACAATACAGCAATTTTAAACACTTTTCATTTTCATTTTTCAAAAGTAGCAAAATAAAATAAAACTTATATAACTTAAAGGGGTACTCCAGCGGTGGGGTCACTTTTTTGCAGCGGCGGGTCCCGCATCGCGGCGCTCCGGTGCCCGGTTCCCGGACGCTTCCTGGTATCTGACGCGGGCCCGTCTCAGGTCTGCTCAGCCAGTCAGTGAAGGAGGCAGGATCTGAGCGGACTTGAAACGGATCCCGCCTCCTTCACTGACTGGCTGAGCGGACCTGAGACGTCACGTCTCGGGCCCGCGCCAGACACCAGGAAGCGTCCGGGAACCTGGCACCGGAGCGCCGCGATGCGGGACCCGCTGCTGGAACCGGGGAGGTGAGTGGACGTCTTTTCCCTTAGCCACCTCGTCCTCGGTCCCCGATCCCAGCGAAAAAGTGTCCCCCCCCCCACCCCCCCGCTGTAGTACCCCTTTAAGTATCTTTTAAATTTGGGAACATTTAGGGAACATGGAGGGAAAAAAAGGGTGAAAGAGTGTGAAATAAGAATATTTGCTTGGTTCGTAAGGGGTTAAAGGAATTGTTTTATAAGAATATGCTTTTTAATGTACAAGCAGGTGCCGTATAGTTATATACTGTAGTTAGTAGAGATGAGTGAACTTCGAGCACACTCAGGTTCGTCTGCACTCAAACTCTCTGCATTTGATTACCGATGGCTGAAGAGCTTGGAAGCAGCTTTGAAGCTGCCTGGAAAACATGGATACAACCATAAGCTGTATCCATGTTTTTTAGGACGGTAATAAAATGCAGAGAGTTTGTGTCAGGACAGAGAGGTACAGACACAACCAGACAGTGGGCCCTAGGTCTGAACCCACCCACTGTCCCTGCCTACTTGCCTCGATCGACCCTAGGCAGCCGTGGACAACCACAAAGACATTCCCTACGCTAATAAAGTGCACACAGAACAAGACGGATGAACAAACATAAAAGAATAGTCAACAAGCCGGGTCAAAACCAAAAAGGCAGCGCAGTACAAAATCAGCAGGCAAAGGGATCGTCAAATAGTCAGGCAGAAGGTCAGATAACAAGTCGAGTCAAACAGAGGGATTAGGAGAAGGGTTCGCAGGAATAGAGAGGGAAGCTGGGACCAGGAGTTAACCTAAATAGCCAGTGCTGGGACTCTGCCTCAGCTTTGTTTTATGCTGACCAAGAGCCCGGTCCGGATCCTTATTGGACCGTTGCTCTGATCACCCAGGCTCCAGTGAGGCAAAGGAAACTTTCAGTCAAAGAACACCGCTCAGCTGCAACAATCAAGGCCAGTAGTGAGCAGTGTAACCCTTGCACTGCCAGGAGGCTGAAAGAAATGCGGGTGTGTCAAACAAAAGGCAAAAACAGGTCCAGTTCACACCAGGCTAGTGCAAATTCCTGAACGTTTGACTGCGGACAAACCTGAGTGTGCTCTAAGTTCGCTCATCTCTACTACTATGTATCTATACGGTACCTGTTTCCATATACATCTGCTTAATTCTTCCTGCTTCCATATGCTTTTTCTTTGTATTCATCAATATAATATACAACTTCCGCTATTTCCCTTGGAGTTAAGTTGTTGTATCCACCAGGTTCTTTGCAGCTCTCTATTGTACACTGTTTGACCATTTGTCTTGGCTATATTTTACTGGTATTATTAGGCATGTTCTGTTTGGACACACTGTTTTGCACCTCCCATGTATGATCTCTAGCTGTGCTATTTTTTTTAAAGTGTACAATTAAAAATAGTGTCACTACTTTAATTTCCCTATATGATTTTTGAAAGTGGTTATCCAGGATTAGAAAAGCATGGCTGCTTTCTTCAATAATAAGTACCAAACTTATCCCCAGGTTGTGATATTACAACTATGCTCCAATCACTAGATGAAGCTAAGCTTCAGTACCACTCACAAACTGAGGACAGGT
This sequence comes from Dendropsophus ebraccatus, assembly GCF_027789765.1. Lineage (NCBI taxonomy): Eukaryota > Metazoa > Chordata > Amphibia > Anura > Hylidae > Dendropsophus > Dendropsophus ebraccatus. The sequence continues at coordinate 132,382,172 of NC_091455.1, forward strand.
GTGCTGCTGTTTTTGGAAGAAAGTAGCTATGTTTTTATCATCTTTGATAACCCTGTTTAAGTGATTGCTGAAATATGACTAAATACATAGGTTGTCAACATATTTATACTTTAGGAAACGATCCTGCAAAATGTACCAACAGATGGAAAGCAGAGGAACTACTGCTGGTTCCAGCTTATCAATTTCCCTAATTATCTGTTTACTTTATATTGTAATTGTCTGCAGCATTGATTCCTATTGCATGTGCAGTTCTCTACAAGAAAAACATATGGGTATGTTGGAACTATAGCATGTTATATATTGTAAACCAAATGTATAATACTGGCATTACACAGTCGGTTTGACAGTGGTACAAATGTCTGTAATATAGTTTAAGCACTTGTTTCTTGGTAGTTGTTCTTCATCCCCGGAGGTCCTATCACTAGCTGGTAATCTGCCGGCAGGGAAATCACTGATAAGTTCTAGACACTCCAGCACCTGAGGAACAGCCCCCCTAACTTTGATAGGGATGGGAGAGTGAGGGTCCATGCAGGCTAGTAGTTCTCAGGCCTTAGCAGACACTGAGAGAGGTCACAAGTGGATTTTACGATATATCCACCACTGTTATATGGGTCCAATGATCTGGGGAACACTATATTCTCTCTTCCTTCAGTACAGAGAACATGGGGTTGATTATCCCTTGGTTCCTAACCTCTCTTACAGTGGTACTAGGATCTGACCACATCCATCCTGTTACCTTCAAACACACAAGTGAACTGCCACGTGTGCTATTTAATACTAAATTTTTCTAGTCAGTCTGTTGGTGCGGGGTTGCATAATCTATGGTGCTAAACAGCTCTCTGCTTTTTCACCAAGAATCATCTTTAACACAGGGCCAGCATCAACACTTGGTTTACCTGGGCAAGTGCCGGGGCCCACAGCATCCCTAGGGGCCCAGTCCCGCCAGGGCTGCTTTCTTTCCTCACTGAGACTGGCGGGAGGTAGGAAACATTCACCTCCCTGCCCGGCCAGCCAGCGTCTCCTCCGTCCTGTAGATCAGCCTTATCTGCACTCCCTGCACCTTTCTGCCCTGGCCCAGACCTGATTAGAGGAGGCCAGAGCAGCAGAGCAGCTCAGCTCCCAGGCCAGGAGACTCATGAGTGTACAAAGGGGAGTGGAGCAGTGTTTTGTGGGGTGTTTAGAGACCATGTGCAAAACTCCATCTCCAATCAGGTAATGCTGGCAGGACACGATGGGAGTTGTAGTTTAACAACAAAGGAAGAGTCACTTGTTAGGAAACAGTGATTTTAGGGACTGTATATTTAGTGTGGTGTTCGCTAACATTTAACTTTCCAATTGAAGAAAAACTACAACTCCCTTCATGTGCTGCTAGCGGGACAAGATGGGAGTTGTAGTTTGACAACTAAATAGTCACTTGTTAGAAAATAGTGACTTGTGGTACAGTTTATTAGTGCAGTGTTCTTTAACATGTGACTTTCCAGTTTCTAAAAAACTACAACTCCCACCATGCATTGTTGGGCATAATGGTAGTTGTAGTTTGGCAACAGCTGAAAAACCACCGATTGGGAAACAAAGATTTAGGATGACAGTTTAGTGAAAGTTTATTGTGGGGAGGGGGGAGCAGTGGCACAAATTATTAGGGGGCAGTGGCACAGATTATTGGGGGGCAGTGAGAGTTTATTGTGGGGAGGGGGGAGCAGTGGCACAGATTATTGGGGGCAGTGGCACAGATTATTGGGGGGCAGTGAGAGTTTATTGTGGGGAGGTCGGAGCAGTGGCACAGATCATAAGGGCAAAGTTCTTTTTGCACAAAGAGAGGCCTTACTACAGATTGAAGCCCAAATGGGCTCACCTTCAGATGAGGGACAGAAAGGAGGCCTAACTACAGATATGCGCACTAAGAGGGGGCCCAAATACAGATAGGGGTAAAAAGAGAGGGCTCAACTGCAGATGGGATCCTAACCACAGAATAAGGCAAGGAAATAACTTTAAAGGCACAAAGAGGGTCCTGTTACTGTTGGAAGCTTGTATAGAGGAAGGTGTTGATGATAATCCTTAAATGTTTGTGTGGCAGAGGGGGGCATCTATAAGAGGGCTACACAGAGGGGGACCTACTGTTTTACTGTCACCACATGAGTGGTCCACAAAGGGCCCCGCTGAGGCTCTATCGCCCAAGGGCCCACAAAGCTCTGGAGCCGGCCCTGCTTTAGCCCCTTAAAGACCGGGCCTGAAATGGCCTTAAGGACCGGGCCAATTGTGACTTTTGCGTTTTCGTTTTTTCCTCCTCTCCTTCTGAGACCCATAGCTCTTTTATTTTTCCACCTACAGGGCCATGTGAGGGCTTGTTTTTTTTAGGAACAGGTGTACTTTGTAATGGTATCTTTCAATCTGCCATGAAATGAGTGATGGAACACCCAAAATATATTTTATGGGGTGAATTTGGGTAAAAAAAAATGATTCTGCAAATTCTGGGGGGGGGGTGTTCATGTTTACATAATGCACTATATGGTAAAACTGACATTTTTTCGTTTTTCTATAGGTCAGTCTGAACACAGCGATATGCATGTTTACTAGGTTTTCTAACGTTTTACTATTTTTATTAGCAGTAAAACTTTTTTTTGCGGCCCGTCATTAATGGCGGCCTGAGCTTGCTTCTTAGCAGGTGGGGACCGGCTGCAGTTTGCAGCAGGGGCCCCACCGTTAAAGGGGTTATCCAGCTCTACAAAAATATGGCCACTTTCCCCCTACTGTTGTCTTAAGTTCAGGTGCGGTTTGCAATTAAGCTCCATTTACTTCAATGGAACTGAGTTTCAAAACCCCACCCAAACTGGAGACAACAGTAGGGGGAAAGTGGCCATGTTTTTGTATTGCTGGATAGCCCCTTTAACGGTGGGGCCCCTGCTGCTAACTGCAGCCGGTCCCCACCTGCTAAGAAGCAAGCTCAGCTCCTGTGCTTCAAACGCCCCTGGTCGTTAAGGGGTTAAAGAGAATGTGTCATCAGAAAATGATTTAGAGTTTAAATAATGTTTTCATGTTAAACCTATTTTTAAGAATTTTTAGTGACTTTTTTTTGTAATTTTAAATTTTTCTATCAATATTATAAAATAATCCTAAAATTTTGCAGTTTTTATTCTCACCACTAGGACTGGGGCTATAACTAAGCTGAGGCTTCTGGTTGTGTCTGTGGTGATAAGTTAAGGCTGCTGTAAAGTGATCTGTACAGCATTGGGCTATGTTCACACAACGTTTTTTCAGCTCGTTTATAAAATGACATCGATTGTTTTGAGTCTAAAATAACTGACGTCATTTAGCTGTCTGTCCTCCCTTTAGTGAAATGACTGGTGTTTGCACATTATTTTGGTTTGTGATTACTAATTGCCCTTTGGGTGTGTCTTAATTGAAAAGTCCACGGAATTTAATAGTAAAAACGGAGAAAGACCGGTGACAAAAGAAAAACTGTGTGTGAACACCTAATAAAAAATGTCCGCTGTTTGTAAAAGACGTCCGAAAATAATCATCATGTTCATTATTTTGACGTCCGCGGTAAACACGTCCGTTATTCAATGCATTGCCATTGCAGTCAGTTAAATCACGGCAAAAACGGACGTTTTTTTAAATATCAAAATCAGATGCCTTTTTTCTATTTTTGACGTGTGAACATAGCCTTGTAGCAACATCAGTAGACAACAGAAGATAAAGGAAACCATAGCATCTCCCTGTGACTTTCTCAAAGGTCAAAGAGTACGCTAAGTAATTTTTCATATTCATCTCAAGGGGACAGACTATGTCTATGTCTATTGTGATCTAGGTCCATGAGGCTTGCTGCAAAGCATGTCACTAAAAGCTGTTAAAACAGCACAGGCAAGATGGCAGCCCCCATAACAATGTAAAAAAATAAATTTAAGGGTAGCTTCACACATACTGGATTCACAGCGGATTTCATGCTGTGAGTTTGCAGCGAAATCCGCTGCGAATCCGGGTACTATCACTTTAATGGGGCCACATACCCGCAGTGGAGTTTTCATTCCTCTGCGAGTATGTAACCCGGCCCATTTAACCCCCCCCCCCCCCCAGCCTGCAACATACTTGCTTGGCGCTGCAGTTCCTGGCTCCCGTCAGCCCCGCTCAGCCAATCAGTGCATGGCAGCATGGCAGTGCATGGAGCGGGAACAACCAATCACATTTTCCCGGGAACGCTACTACCAGCCCCCTTACCATGTGTCCCGTGTGTTCTGTAGACCCTTTAGCTGCTAAAACAAAATCTTTTATTCCGGCACGCCAGACAGGCAGGGAGCTGAGAACTAGTCATCTGGGCCGTGACTAGTCAAGATAGCTAAAGTCACTATTTCTTAAGTGCTGCTATGAAAAATGTTAAAGGGGATTTTGCATAATAACAAGTTATTTTCTATCCCCAAAGCAGTGGTATAGTATCTGAATGGTGGAGGTCTGACTGCTGGGTCCTTTTTTTTTTTGAATAGCTGAGTACGTACACTGCAGCACCAATTTGTCTATGGGACTGTCAGTAATAGACAAGTACAGATCCCTATGATGCTGTCAGTATCTCCTTCAATGTCTCCACCGTCCTCTGCACCCCCTCCCTTCCTTCCTGGCCACCTCAACCCATAGCAGCATACCTGTCCCGTTACCCTCCATGTCCTGAGTGGAAGAGGTTAAAGCGACTCCGTACCCACAATCTGCCCCCCCCCCCCAAACCGCTTGTATCTTCAGATAGCTGCTTTTAATCGAAGATCTGTCCTGGGGTCCGTTCGGCAGGTGATGCAGTTATTGTTTTAGGGTACAAACCCACACACCGTATACGCAGCAAATACGCAACAAATACGCAACAAATACGCAGCAGTTTGATGGTGAAGATTTAATGCTGAGTTCAGTTATTTAGATCTAATCTGCTGCGTTTTTGTTGCGTATTTGTTGCGTTTTTGCTGCGTATCGCAGCAGTAAATACGCTGTGTATACGGTGTGTGGGTTTATACCCTTAAAAACAACTTTTAATCCGGCAGCGCTGTGTCTAACGGCCGGGGCTTACATTTGTATATGCATTAGGCTGGCAAACCTCTCCTTCCCTCCTCCCCGTCCTCCATTAGCATTAGGAATGATCCAGGAACATTAACTGCTGTTTGAGCTTTGCACAGGTGCCTTAACGATCCAGCCCATGTTCATTATGCACACAGGTGGGGAATAGGAAGCAATCTGCCTGGAGCATTCCTAATTATGAGGAGCGTGGGGAGGAAGGACAGAGAGGGTGTGCTAGCCTAATGCATATACTAATGTAAGCCCCGGCCGTTAGACAGAGTGCTGCCAGATTAAAAGTCGTTTTTAAAACAATAACTGCATCCCCTGCCGAACGGACCCCAGGACAGATCTTGGATTAAAAGAAGCTATCAGAAGGTACAAGTGGTTTGGGGGGGACAGATTGTGGGTACAGAGTCACTTTAAAAAATTTGGGGAAACATCCTAGGACACTGAAAATCAAAGGCAGTCTGATAAAGAGGAAAGGGAGGGACTAATATACAAAGAGGAAAGAGACTCACTCTGTCTTTCACTCTCTTTTACAAAAGAGATTTGCACACACCAATTCCCTTCTGTATTGGGGTTATCAGAATTGTCCCTTTTACAAGTGAGGGTGAGCACATGTAGCAGCTAAGGAACAATTCTTATAAATGGTATGTGTATTATACACTTTCAGTTTGTATGTTGCAACCTGCTTTTATTTGAAATCTAAATAGTCCAGGTCTTATTGGAAGTGCTTGATCAACCTTTATTTTTGTTGAACAATTAATGCTTTAAACACAGATCTGATTCAATATAGAAGAAACATGTCAGTACAACAGTTAGTATCTGTCTTGCTATTATGTGAATACAAGCTGCAAACCTAGAGAGCAAGTCCTATCCAAGGCTGAAACTCCATGTTGTAATTTATTATGGGTTAAAAGTCATTAAACAGTTTTCACAGTCTAGCAAGCAAACACAATACTACTTTAGCTATGGAAAATGCACTCTAACCAAAGAGACAAGTAGCGGAAGGAACTTTCATCTCTTAGGCAATGGAAGAAAACAGTCCAGACGTTTGTTTATCATTAAACAGAATAAACATTTTTACTTACATGATGGGTATTTAGATAAACCTCAAAGGACTATATCCCTGTATCTACACAGCCTACAAAACATGGAACAACCCAGTCTAATTTTAATAAATAAATTTCATCTTTATTAATTACTATTAAAACAAATTTCATAAATATTAATATATTAGAGCTAACAGTCAAATACAAACGATATATTAAAACATGATTACAACTAAGGCCACGTTCACACAACGTAAGTTAAGTATTAACCCCTTAACGACCGCGGGCGTAAGTGTACGCCCCCAAAACCCGTGCCTTAACGCAAACGGGCGTACATTTACGCCCGCGGTTTCCCCGATCGCTGCGTGTACACACGCAGCGATCGGGGAAGATGGCCTGCTATAATGTATAGCAGGCCATCCCTGCTTGTCGGCACGGGGGGTGATTAACCCCTCCCGTGCTGACGATCGCCGCTATTGGCTGATCAATTCAGATCAGCATATGGCGGCGATCTGCAGCTTTCCGGGTCACCGGTGACCCGATGGCCCGGAAAGCAGTGGCGGTCGGTGCTGTCCGAGGACGACACCGACCGCCATTACTGTTAAAAGTAACGGTGGCCACGGTGCCACGTCCCGATCGCCGGGACCGGCCGGCCAGGAGCGGCCGGTCGATCACGGCGATATAACTACCCCATGAAAGGGTTAAATACCTGCTGTGGACACCTCAGCTAGGTAGCTGAGGTGTCCAGAGCAGGTATTGACCCATACTCACCGGATCCAGCGTCCCGATCGCGTCTTCCGGGTTCCGAACGCGACTTCCGGGTTCCGAATGCGTCATCGTCTTCGTCGGTGTCTTCGTCTTTTTCCGGCGGTCCCCATCGGTAATCATCGGCTCCAACGTCGTCAAACTTCGGCTTTTTCCGGAATTGGCGTTCTACTGCCCCCTAGCGGCTGATAAGTGTATATAATACACATATCAGTAGCTATAGGGTTGAAGAAAGATTTTTTTTTTTTTTTTTTTTCCCAATTTTTTTTTTTTCTATTTTCTGCACCCTATCGCCGCTGAGTGCTGATCAGCATCGCACGTAAGTGCGCCGCTGATCAGCAACTCCTCCTTTTTGGCGTAGAGTGTTTTTTTCCTATATCCTACAGCCACGGTCTGCTTATAAGTGCCGCACATAAGTGCGGCATTTATCAGCAACTCCTTTCTTGGCGTAGTTTTTTTTTTTATACTTAATGTTAAAAAAACATGTAAAAAACACCATTACACTACACGGAATAAAGTTTTACACTACACCACTACATACCCCATATACCAATCCCCGTATAAAGATGACCCCCAGGGTGTTTTCGGTGTCGGACGCATACGCTATTATTGCCTCCGACACCGAAACAGCCAGTGAGGATGAATGGGGGGGTCCTTTGTTCCTCCATTCATCCTCATCCTCATCATCCAGTGACGTGTCTGGGGGTAGCGTAGCGTACGCTGCCCCCCAGACACGTCTTTTCCGCCAGTACCGTACCAATAAGAGATCACGGTATGGCGTGAAATTCTACAAACTCTGTGAGCCTACCTCTGGGTACTCTTACAGATCCAGGGTACGTGCACACTGCGGAATGGCGAAGGATAACCCTTTGTGCATTCCGCAGCTGGCACCCGCCGGCGGACTGATGCAGGCGCGCGTCTCCATTCGTGTCATAGACTCCATGTTATGCTTGGGCGGATTCCATCGTCCGTCCAAAGAATGAACACATTTGACGGAGAGCGGAATCCGCCCGTGCATAGAATGGAGTCTATGACACGGACGGAGACGCGCACCCGCATCAGTCTGCCGGTGGGTGCCAGCTGCGGAATGCACAAAGGGTTATCCTTCGCCATTCCGCAGTGTGCACGTACCCTTAGAGTGTATGAAGGAAGGGACACCCGAATCCAGCCCCAGATGCCCCCAGATGCCCCCGCCCATCCTCTGAGTTAGTGGGGAGATCGTTCGGGAACTGATCTTCCCACTGCTGGATAAAGGTTACCACCTGTACGGGGATAACTTTTATACCAGCACCCCCTCTTCCGGTCCCTCGCTGCCCTGTAGCTTGCGGCACGATCCGAACATATCAGAAGTAGTAATAGCGCCCTAATATTTAGCAGCCATGGAGCGGACCCAGCGCTTCTGGATATGAAGGACCCCGTATCGCACCAGGACAACATTTTCCAGGTGACGTCCCCCACACTGGAAAAAAGGAGACCCCAGAAGAAGTGCAGAGTGTGGCGTAACAGGGGGATCAGGAAGGACGCCATTTTCCAGTGTGACACCTGTCCTGATCCCCCCGGCCTCTGCATACTGGATCGCTCCAAGGTGCACCACACGTCACTGGGGTTCTACATTATCTAAATTCTGTCCCTTATTCCTATTTCAGGGGTCACGTTGATCCAGGGATTATTCTGATCGCCATTATGGAGTCGGGAAGGAATTTTTTCCCTGTGATGAGGCTACTGTTGTCTGCCTTACGAGGGGTTTTTGCCTTCCTCTGGATCAACACAGGTTGAGTTTGATGGACACCTGTCATTTTCAACCTTATAAACTAATAATTGGCCCAATACCCCCAAATAAATTAGAATTGTCCCTTTTTCCCCAGCTAAATAGGTATGGCCGCCATTCCCATTAGAGGATGCCATGATGCAATTACAGAGCCTCTGTGCGGCCAGGACAGTAGAAACCCCCGACAAGTGACCCCATTCTGGAAACTACACCCCATAAGGAATCTAACAAGGGGGGCAGCGGGGATATGGCCCCCTGGTGACGGCCACATTTGGGACATGAAAATGAAAAAAATTGTATTTTTTATTTTCACGGCACATGTTCTACATATGTGCCTGTTACCAGTGGGGTCCATATGCTCACTGCACCCCTTGTTAGATTCCTTATGGGGTGTAGTTTCCAGAATGGGGTCACTTGTGGGGAGTTTCTACTGTCCTGGCAGCACAGGAGCTTTGTAATTGCGACATGGCCTCCATCCTCCATTCCAGCCTCTAAATGGCGCTCTGTCCCTTTGGTGGCTTGCCCTGTGCCCATATGGCACATTATGTCCACATGTGGGGTATTTTCGTACTCAGGGGAAATTACCCTACACGCTTTATTTTCTTTTTTAACCCCTTGTGGAAATGGAAAAAAATCAAGGCTAGACCAACATTTGGTGTAATTTGTTTTAAATTTTTACTCTAAATCATTAATCTTGTCTTGATTTTTTCATTTTCACAAGGGGATAAAAAAATAAAAAAAACGGAAATACCCCACATGTGGACATAAAGCGCCATGCGGGTGCAGGGTAAGCCTCCAAAGGGAAGGAGCGCCATTTGGTTTTTTGAGGCTGGATTTGGCTGGAATGAATTTCGAGGGGCCATGTTGCATTTAAAAGGCCCCTGTGTTGCCAAGACAGTTGAAACCCCCCACAAGTGACCCCATTATGGAAACTACACCCCTCAGGGAATGTAACAAGGGGTGTAGTGAGCATATGGACCCCACTGGTGACGGGCACAAATATGGAACAATGTGGCGTGAAAATGAAATATTACATTTTTTACACTATAATGTTGGTCTAGCCTTGAATTTATTATTTTCACAAGGGGTTAAAAGAGAAAAAAACACACAAAATGTTTAGAGCAATTTCCCCCGAGTCCGTAAATACCCCACATGTGGACATACAGCGCCATGTGGGCGCAGGGCAAGCCTCCGAAGGGAAGGAGCGCCATTTGGATTTCGGAGGTTGGATTTGGCTAGAATGGATGATGAACGCCATGTCGCATTTATAGAGCCCTTGTGCTGCCAAGACAGTGGAAACCCCCCACAAGTGACCCCATTCTGGAAACTACACCCCTCAAGGAATCTAACAAGGGGTGCAATGAGGATATGGACCCCTTGATGACGGGCACATTTTTGCCGTGAAAGTGAAAAAATGAAATTTTTCACTTTCACGTCACATTGTTCCACATTTGTGCCCGTCACCAGTGGGGTCCATATGCTCACTGCACCCCTTGTTAGATTCCTTGAGGGGTGTAGTTTCCAGAATGGGGTCACTTGTGGGGGGTTTCCAGTGTTTTGGCAGCACGAGGGCTCTGTAAATGCGACGTGGCCCTTGAAATTCATTCCAGTAAAATCCAGCTTCCAAAAGCCAATTGGCGCTCCTTCCCTTTGGAGGCTCGTCCTGCGCCCGCTTGGCACTTTATGTCCACATGTGGGGTATTTCCGTACTCGGGAGCAACTGCGCTACATGTTTTGTGTTTTTTTTTTCCTTTTATCCCTTTGTGAAAATGAAAAATTGAAGGCTAGAACAACGTTTTAGTGTAAAAAATACTTTTGTCTTTTTTCACGCCATATTGTTGGGAAAATCTGTGAAGCACCTGCGGGGTCGAGATGCTCACCGCACCCCTTGTTACATTACTTGAGGGGTGTAGTTTTCTGAATGGTGTCCCTTTAGTGGTGTTTTTTAGGTTTTGGCACCCTAGAGCCTCTGCCAACCTGAAGTGGTACAGTCAGAAATGACCAAATATAACGGAGCCATTGAAATGCACTAGGCGCTCCCTTATATCTGAGGCTTATGGTTGCGTCAAATAGCGCAATAGGGTCACATATGGGGTATTTCTATAAACTGCAGAAACGGGACAATAAATATTGGGGTGCATTTCTCTGGTAATAAGCTTATAATTATGAAAAATATTGGATTACAATAAAATCTCTGCACAGAAAATTAAAATTTTCAAATTTCTTACACACTTAGCTTTTATTTCTGTGACTCCCCTAAAGGGTTAAAAAACTTTCTGGATCTGCTTTTGCAGAGTTTGGGGGGTGCAGTTTCTGAAATGGGGTGCTTTTTGGGGCTTTCTAACATACAGGCCCCTCAAATACACTTTAAATTACCTGAACAGGTCCCTAAAAATATCTGATTTTGAAATTTTACTGAAAATTTGGAAATTTGCTGCTAATGTTTTACGCTTTCTATTGTCTAAAAAAAATGAAATATAGTTTAATAAATGCTGCCAACATAAATTAGACATGTTGCTAATGCTATTTAATATATAATTTATGTGGCATAACCATTTTCTGTATAAGCAGAAAAGGTTTAAAGTTGGAAAAATGCATTTTTTTTACAATTTTTCACGTTATTTTGTTTTTTTTCATAAAGATTCGTTATAAGTATCGACTCCAATTTACAAGAAATGTGAAGTACAATATGTCACGAGAAAACAATCTCAGAATCAGCCGGATAGGTAAAAGCATCCCGAAGTTATTAATGAATAAAGTGACACAGGTCATATTCATAAAATTTGCTCCGTCCTTAAGGCCATTTTAGGCCCGGTCCTTAAGGGGTTAATCATGGCCATTATTGATGATTTGCAACACAGCCGTGATTAACCCTTAGGGGACACAGACAGTTTTCATTTTTGCGCTTTCCTTTTTTCCTCCTTGTGTATATGAGGTCATAGCGCGTCCGTTTTTAGACCTAGAGATCCAGATGAGTCCTTATTTTTTGCGCCACTAATGGTACTTTGCATTGACAGATCTAATTTTTGCCTAAGATATGCAGTGAAACCAGGAAAAAATTACATGTGTGGTGAAATTTTTATTTATTTATTTATTTTTATGCCGTTCGCCCCAGGGTAAAACTGACATCTTATATATGTTCCTCAAGTCAGTACGATTATGACGATAAATGTTCCCTAAAATCGCTCCATTCCCAGGCTTGTAACACTTTTATCCTTTAGTCTATGGGGCTGTCTAAGGTGTCATTTTGTGCGCCATGATGTGTTCTTTCCATCAGTACTTTGCTTGTGTATATGCGACTTTTTGATCGCTTTTTATTACAATTTTCCTAGATTTGATGCGACCAAAAATGCACAATTTTGCACTTTGGAATTTTTTTGCGCTTACGCTGTTAACCGTGTATGGAATATGATAATTTAATATTTGGAGCGATTACGCACGCGTCAATACCAAACATGTTTGTTTATTTATTTATTTTTATTTATTAAATGAGAAAAGGGGGTGATTCAAACTTTTATTAGGGGAGTTTTTTTTTTTTATTATTATTTTAGTATAAACCACATTTATCTCTCATTGAGATCTATGCAGTAAAGATATACGGCATAGATCCATGTGTTCTATTGCTTTTAGCTGCTGCAGCTGAGAGCAACAGACTGCTGAGCCGGGATCAGCGCCATTACAGCACAGACCCCGGCCCAATACAGATGCGGGGATCGCTCCTCCATGATCGCGTGTGCGGGGGGGGGGGGGGTGACCATACTAACTAATTTGGCCATACTAACATATTACAGCTGTCAGGAAGGGGGGTTCTGGGATGACAAAAGACGAGTGCAGCCCTGACAACTGACACCCGCCCTAGCTGTCCCTGCCTATTGCCTCGACAGCCCTAATTGGCAGCAAGTGAAAACACAGAACAAAGAGAAGACGTACACACAAAAAGGGATAGTCAAAGGTCCTAGTTGGTAACATCTGGTCAAACAAGGTACAAAATCGAGATCCAAGGAATAGTCGGAGTACACGCCAAAGGTCGGGTAGTCAGAAGTTCCAAACAGTATAAATTGCTAGGTCAAGAAATGCTAGGTAACTAGGCTCTATCACAAGTAAGGGATGGGAAACAGGGGAAGGTACTTATGGAACTTGTAGTCGCAGCCCCAGGCATGATTGGGGCTGAGGCTTAACCCTTTGAGGACCAGGCCCAAAATGACCCAGTGGACCGCGCAAATTTTGATCTTAGTGCTTTCGTTTTTCCCTCCTCCCCTTCTAAGAGCTCTAGCACTCTCAGTTTTCTATCTACAAGCCATGTAAGTGCTTGTTTTTTACAGGAATAGTTGTACTTTGTAATGGCGTCATTCATTTTACCATAACATGTATGATGGAATTCCAAATATATTATTTATGAAGATATAAATAGGTGAAATCGTAAGAAAGAATGCAATATGGTAACGTTTGGGGGGTTCCTGTGTCTACGTAATGCACTATATGGTAACAGCGACATGACACTATTATTCTATAGGTCAGTCCGAACACAACCATATGCAGGTTACACAGATTCTCTAATGTTATATATGTATTTTTTTATGAAATCCTTTTTTTTGGCAATTAAATATTAATAAAATGGGCCTATTGTGACGCTTATAACGGTTTTATTTTTTCACCTATGGGGCTGTATGGGGTGTCATTTTTTCCGCCATGATCTCTAGTTTTTATTAATACCATATTTGTGAAGATCGGACGTTTTGATCACTTTTTATTGATTTTTTTTAATATATAATGTAACATAAAATCGGTAATCTGCGCACTTTTTCCCCTCTTTTCGTGTACGCCGTTTACCGGTCGCAATGACGCTTGTTATATTTTAATAGATCGGACAATTACGCACGCTATGGTATATTATATGTTTATCTATTTATTCATTTTTATATGTTTTATTTATATAATGGGAAAGGGGGGTGATTTAGACTTTTATTGGGGGAGGGGTTTTGGGGTAATGTGTTAGTGTTTTGAACTTTTTTTTTTTTACACTTTTGAAGTCCCTTTGGGGGACTTGTACATACATTACTTTGATTTATACACTGATGAATGCTATGCCATAGGCATAGCATTGATCAGTGTTATGGGCCTCTGCTCATTGAGCCTGCCTGTGCAGGCTCAGTGTAGCAGATCGCCGATCGGAACGCATGGAGGCAGGTAAGAGACCCCCAGCAGTCTGTTTCAACGATCGGGACCCCCGCAGTCACACTGCGGGGGTCCCGATCGGTAAGTGACAGGGGACTCCCCCTGTCACTTACACTTAAACGCTGCGGTCGCGCCGGTCATTACCGGTGAGGTCCCGGCTGCTCACTGCAGCCGGCCCCCACCTCCTATGAAGCGCGCTCCGTTCCGGAGCGCGCTTCATAGCGGGAGTAACACCCATGACGTAAGGTTACGTCATGGGTCGTCTGGGGACAGACTTCCATGACGTAACCCTACGTCCAGGGTCGTCTAGGGGTTAAAGACTCACTGTCGTATTTTTTTTTTTTTTTTGCAGAAATCAATAGTCCAGGCGATTTTAAGAAACGTTGTAATTGGGTTTATTAGCCAAATATGCCATTATCTGCATTTAAAAAGCCTTTTCCCAGGTCCCCCCCTCCCTCCTCTTTTCCATCCACTGCAAAAAATCAGGAAATTGTGACTTGTTGCATCAGACGTACCCAGTCTGTTCTAGGGAGAGGGGAGGGGGGAGGAGGGAGTAGGAAGGAGGGAGTTAGCCGACAGCAGAAAGCAGATAACAGAGGATTACAGGCATGGAGCTGGGTGACAGCTGTAATCAGAAGTCAGAGAGGTCAGTGGTGACTGTCAGAGGAGATAAAGGGTGAGGTATTTGTAGATTAACTCTTTGTTGTCCTGATTTGGTCTTTTATTTAGCTCTCTCCATAGGAGAACAATGAAGACAGCTTCAAACTGCTTTCTCATGATAAAAATGCATTTTTTGGCTAATAAAACTAATTACAAAGTTTCTTAAAATCGCCTGGACTATTGATTTCTGCAAAAAAAATTTCATGACATTGACACTTTAACCCCTTAAACCTTAGGCGACCCTGGACGTACCCGTACGTCCGGGGCCGCCTCCCCATGTTCAGAGCGGGGCCGCACGGCGGCCACGCTCTGAACCACCGCTGTCCCAGGTGCCCCATGTAGCTAATCAGGTAATCGGAGGCAGCTGTCGAGGATGACAGCTGCCTCCGATTACCGGCTGCAGCACTTCCCTGGTGTCCAGTGGGTTAGACGTTGTCCCAGAGGAGAGATCTCTGTACCTGATGCCTGCCGGGGACCTCTCCAAGATGGCGCCGTCCCCGACTCGGCACTCGTTTGTTTTCGGCTGCAGCAGCCGGAAGCAAACGAGTGCCGATCTCATTGATCTTTGCTGTATAACTATACAGCAAAGATCTCAATGACAGATCTGAGTGCATATACTAGAAGTCCCCCAGGGGGGCTTCTAGTATATGTGTAAAAGTAAAAATAAAAGTGATGTTATAAGTAAAAAGCCCCCTCCCCTAATAAAAGTCTGAATCACCCCCCTTTTCCCATGTTATAAATAAAAATAAACCAATAAATAAATAAATAAATAAACATGTTTGGTATCGCCGCGTTGTAGTAATATTGTAATAAAAAGCGATCAAAAAGTCACATATGCGCAATCAAGGTACCGATAGAAAGAACACATCATGGTGCAAAAAATGACACCTCATACAGCCCCATAGACCAAAGGATAAAAACGATCAATGGTTTGAATTTTTTACAGGCCATCAGATACAATAAAAGTTATACATATTATATATTGTTTTAATGGTAATGACTTGAGGAACATATATAACAAGTCAGTTTTACCCTAGGGCGAACGGCGTAAAAACACAAACCCCCCAAATAAAAGAAATGCGTTTTTTTTTTTCAATTTCACCACACTTTGAATTTTTTTCTGATTTCGCAGTGTACTTTATGCAAAAAATAAGGGCTCATTTGGGTTTCTAGGTGAAAAAATGCAAGTGCTATGGCCTTTTAAACACAAGGAGGAAAAAATGAAAATGCAAAAATAAAAATTGGCCGGGTCCTCTAAGGGTTAAGGACAGAGCCTGAAATGGCCTTAAGGACAGGGACAATTGTCACTTTTGCGTTTTCGTTTTTCCTCCTCTCCTTCTAAGACCTATAACGCTTCCATTTTTCCACCTACCGGGCCATGTGAGGGCTTGTTTTTTTCAGGAGCAGGTGTACTTTGTAATGGCATCTTTCAATCTGCCATAAAATGAATGACGGTACCCCCAAAATATCATTTATGGGGTGAACTTGGGTCATAAAATGCTATTCGGCAAATTTTGGGGGGCTTCCACGTTTACATAATCCACTTTGCGGTAAAACTGGCATTTTTCCTTTATTCTATAGGTCGTCTGAACACGGCAATATGCATGGTTACTAGGTTTTCTTACGTTTTACTATTTTTATTATCAGTAAAACTTTTTTTGCAAATAGGCATATTTTAAATGGTCCTATTGTGACTCCATTTATTTTTTCACCTACGGGGCTGTATGGGGTGTCATTTTTTGCGTCATGATACCTAGTTTAATTATTAAAAATTTTTTCTAGATCAAAAGTATTGATCGCTTTTTATTCAATTTTTTATACATAAAATGTCATTAAAAAAAAGCAATCTCTGCATATTTTTACCGCTTTTTTTCACTCCATTTACCATGCGGGAAAAGTAATGTTTTATTTTAATAGATCGGACGATTACGCACGCTACGGTGTATAATATGTTAATTAACTTTATTACTTTTTATGTGTTTTATGTATGCAATGGGAAGGGGGTGATTTACACTTTTATTGGGGGAGGGGCTTTGGGGCACTTTTTAAAACTTTTATTTATTTATTTTTTTACACTTTTATTGTTCCCTTAGAGAACTATCACTTACATATATTGGGTCTGTAACACTGATCCCTGCTATGCCATAGCATTGCAGGGATCAGTGTTATCTGTGATCTTCTGATTCAGCCTGCCTCTCTAGGTTCCTCCCAGGTCTTCTGCCTGTTCCGAGCAGTAGTTGATCCTGAAGCTTCTGAAACTGTCTGTGAAGTGACAGGCTGCTCAGCCAATCACTGGCCAAGACAGCACAGCGCCAAGGCAAATGATTGGCCAAGCAACCTGTCACTTCACAGATGGCTCAAACGCTGTGGAATCTGTTGCCGCTATACAAATAAATATTATTATTATTATTATTATTATTATTATTATTATTATTATTATGGCTTCAGAAGCTTTAGTGGCAGCTGTGGTGAGTGGAGAAAAGCCAGGAGGACCCCAAGGAGCAGGGATATTCAAGTATAATCTTTATTATTTTACTTTACCCTGTCATCAGCCATTTGTTGTGCATCACTATTGCTCAAACCAATGTGCAGCCAATGATTTTTAAAAATGTTAAAAATCAACACTTAGCTGATAGCTCTTTGGCTGATTGCTGTCTTTTTTACATGGAGTAATATCTGCCCAAAGCAGCCTGGTTCGACAGATAATCGCTCTGTGTAATAGGGCCCTTAGTCTATCTTTTCATTATAACCCCATTTCAAAGAGATGAATGTATGTGTTTTATTCTTTATCACATCTTTAAGTAATTTATATATTTTTTATTTCCTCCACCCACTTATATGTGCTATAATACCATGTAAATACTTAGAGTGTATCTATGTACAAAAATACTATACATATATAGATTCACTATGTGCTACATGATATGTTCTGTTGATTTATGTACTATCTCCATATGGAATTCATCCAATTATAGCCTGTCTGATTTATCTCTTTGGATATCAGGATTTCTTGGCTCTTCTGACATGTTACCTTTAATATATGGAAACTCATGGGCTTCAAAGAAATTGAGTTGACCATCAATCTAGATGTAATTATTAAGTGTAGCATATAAATTATTGAAACATCTTGATTTCTTTAATTTCTTTTCTGCTAAATTCACCTCTGTAACTGTCTAGATGCAAAGTCATCTATATATCTCTATTTATCTAATGATCTTGATAGACATGTCAGAGAATAACATTCTATTTTTATATTACTTATGGTTTAGTTTTTTTGTTGAGATATATAGATATATGTATATGTATGTATTTGTATTTATTTGTATATGTATTTGTCATAAAAAAATACATTTAGGGGATTTTGGTTGATGCTAGGACATTCCGACTCACTGGATAACTTTAAAAATTAAAATGTATATCATCGAAGGCCTTCAGAAAAATCATTCATCCAGACACTTATCAGCACATCTTTAGAATGAGAACTACAGCAGCATACAGCATCTGCAAACATCCCAAGGCATGTATTTAGAACACAACATGGTGTACTTACAACAGGAATCATGCATTGAGAATGTGCTTTATTTAATGAAATGATTCCTCTAAAATATAAAAAAGCCATTAGAGATTCTGAAATTGGCCCATACAAATTACATAATAATAAAAATAAGCATCCTAACAAACATATTACAAACGGGGCCCTATTTACCACTGGGCACTGAGGGGCAGCACTAGGGAGCCGGGGGTGGGGGGGCATATGGTGTAATTGTTTAGGTCTGGTATGGGGGTGTTAGCCAGTCACAGTATGGAGGTATTGGTCAGGTCTGGAATGGCAGTGTTATCCAGTCACTGTATGGTGGTATTGGTCAGGTCTGGTGTGGCGGTGGTATATGTGGTGCCGGGAGCTATTACCTACCAATCTACTAATCCTGCGGTGAGAATTCATTCGGAGAATATGCAGACTGCTCTAATCATTGATTTAACGTGGAAATTTGTTTGGCCATTCAGACAATGTTTCTGCCAGTAGAGAAATGCATGTGGCTGGAACCATTCTCCCCCACGCTCCCCAAGATGAGGCGTCTTCAGGTTTAGTGCCTAGGGCAGCAGCAGCTGTGATTACATCCCTGATTATAAACACTTGACACCTGTTTGATATAATCATCAGTGACATCTCTTGGAATCAGAAAGAATTAAAGTGGCTTTCATAATACCTACCATAGTACCTATCAAAGTGGACCAATGAAAGGATGGGAATGGAGAGTGAAGGCTAGGCCATTCAGTCTAATTCGCCAGACTTCTATAGCAGAAAATACTGTGCGGTATTGGAACATACAGAGTATTTCATTTTGCTGTATGTTGGGCTGCAGAGCCATTGTACAGTTAGATTGCCCATACTGAAGCCATTGCTGAAAGCATCTACAGTAGGCACATGGACCATGAAGCAGTGGAGGGAGATGCCCTGGCGTGATTACAGAAGAATTTTCAAGCCATCTATCACTGCTTGGTGCCAGAGGACTGCCCACTTGCCTAGATATCAGTAATTTACGTACAGCGCTGGAATTTCAATTTCAAACTTGCTTTTCTGGGGCTAGGTGCAATGC
This sequence comes from Dendropsophus ebraccatus, assembly GCF_027789765.1. Classification (NCBI taxonomy): domain Eukaryota; kingdom Metazoa; phylum Chordata; class Amphibia; order Anura; family Hylidae; genus Dendropsophus; species Dendropsophus ebraccatus. The sequence goes on from NC_091455.1 coordinate 132,401,221, forward strand.
GGTAACAGAGTATTTATATGTCTGGGAACACTGCTACTGGCTATATAATGCAATGCTAATAGGATCTGAATTTTCCCCCGATGTGTTTTATGATGTCATGTCTTAAGCAAACATACTAATGGTCATAGGACTGGATCCCTGCTGCGTTTAAAGGCTATGTTTACATGACGTTTTTTTTCTTTCCAGTTTTTATTTTTTAAAATGCCTTTTTTTACAATGACGGCTGTTGGTACATTATTCTAGTTCAGGTGGAATGATTGCCCTTTGGATGTGTCTTTAATTGAAAAGTCTATTAAATTTAAGAAAAAACTGTGTGTGAACAATTAATAAATAATGTCTGTTGTTTGCAAAAGACATCTGCAAATAATTGTCATGATCATTATTTTGACGTCCACTCAAACAATACACTGTGTGCATTGGGCGCCTGTCATTCCATTGACTTGCATTCCATAGAAGTCAATTAAAATGCGGTAACAATAGACATCTTTTTAACAAGAAAAAGTGGATGCCTTTTCTCTTTTTTTACTTAGTGTGAACATAGTCAAAGGTGTTATCTAATTCATGACTTTATAAAGGATTCCATCAACAATATGCAGGCAAGGCAATCACTGTTCCATTGGCAATTTACTATTATCTATCATGTACCACACAAATGTAAGGGAATTGAGTTATTTACAATGTAGTGCTGTATGTATATGGCTGTATTACTGCAAGGCTGGGTCTAAAAAAATCTATGTTTAACACACATGGTGTAATTATTATTATTTTTTTTATTAATTCTTCATTTTAGTTTTAATTGCAATAATAACATTTTTTGTCAACATAAATAGGATCAGTAAGATCACTAAAGAACAGCAGATGAGAGAACCTTTTTTAAAACAATAGATCATCGTGGGATTGCTTGGTAACAAATGGTCCAAACTACTTTATATAGCCCATCATGTTCTAAGTTACCTTTGTGGAAGCTGAAAAAATATAGGCATGCACACTCCTGAACTCTGACTGCGACCAACCTTCAGTGGGTGGGAGGTGTTCCATGTTGCTAGACATACTGGGGGAGGACACAACTAGACAGATATACACAAATCAACACAGGAGTGTAATGGAGGGGTGGAAAGGAGAAGGGAGGGCGGTATTTGTTTATTATAGAAAGGCCAGGTACCAATTCTGGAATCAGTTATGGGAGGGGGGAGTCCCTAAACCTTAGCAAAGGTGTCCAAAACGTTATAAACTTCCCTCCAGTCTGCATATCTGCTTGACTCTGTCCAACCACTGCCTCTCTGTTGGGGGTATCTGACTCAGATTTTTGCAACTGCAATCAGATGTGCAGCAAGAGAGTTCATGTGATGGGGAGGCCCACTGTAACCAATTCCAGAGTACGTTTGATTTTTAATGAACAAACTGCATTGATATTTTGCCAAAATTTTCACTTTGGCAAAAATTTTTAATGAGCAGACACATCCACAATATGTGGAACAGCGTTCCCTTATCTGACTTGTGGCAATCAGGAAGAAGCCTAGTAATCCGGGTAAAATGGAGTGAAGTGCCATCTCCGGTGTCACTACAATATTGTGGGAGGTAACAGCGGTGTATAGAGCCTGTATATCCGCCTACAAAGGGACGATAAGGGGACAAGACCACCATATGTGTAACAGCGTTTCCACATCTCAGAGACACCGCCAGCATAGTTTGTACTCTGCTAGCAATGGATAATTTATGCGTGAGTATCCTGGACGTGGACCACTCTTCAGTGGGTATAGTATGTCCTAGCACTCTCTGCTACATCTCCTGGAAACTCAAGGGTGTGTCCTCTTCCCCTTCAGATATAAGAATCCCATACACCAACGAAATCTTATGTAAGGGAGTCTCCTAAGCCATACATAGTTTTTCAAATGACGTCAAAGAGGCTTTCAATACAGTGATGGGTGCTAGAGATCCAATCACACTCCTGAGTGGGAAATAAGAGACCCACATTCCTGGACCCACTCCACTCTCACCTCTTATATCTGCTAGTGACCTCAACCCAGAGGCAGATACATCTCTGACCCTAGGTAGTTGAATGTGTGATGTAGAGAATCGGATGAGACAGGATAAGATACGGATTTCCCAACAGTGGGGTGAGAGGGCCCGGAACATGAACCAGTCCCAGTGTAGAAGCGAAGCCTCTCCACGCTTGGAATAGGGTTGTTAGAAGAGGTGAAATTTGAAGCTTCCGGGTTAGGTCACCTCCCGGCAGCCCAAAAATTCCTAGGGACAGGAGAGGGTCTAGGGTCCGCTCAATCTCCACCCACAATTTAGAATCTTTATGGTGAAAAAGATCTAAAACACAGGTGTCTATAAACGCCCTCTGGTAAAGTGTAAAATCTGGCATGCCTGTGCCACCTAATACTTTGGGATGAGTGAGTACAGAATGGCTCTAGCCCTCGACTGCCCCCGTACAAACTTTGAGGATAACTGGCAAAGTTGTTTTAGATATGTACTGGGTAGGAATAAGGGTGTGTTTTGGAAAATATATAATAATTTAGGTAGAGTGTCCATTTTGAGCAAGCTAATTCTGCCAAACTGAGAGTGGCAGTGAGCTCCAGTTTCTGAGGTCTTTTTCTATAGTAGATAACAGGGGTTTGTAATTTAATTTGTAGAGCCTAGATGGATCAGCAGGGATGTGTGTGCCCAAATATTTAATAGAGTCACTTCTCCAACGGAAAGGGAATTTCACTTTCAGGGAAGAGACCTCATCAGGGGTGAAGGTGATGTTCAAGATGTCTGATTTATGTAAGTTGACTTTAAAATTGCTGAGCACCCAGTCATATAAGGCGACAATATTTTAAAATGGTTTTCACAGGTCTTAATGCATTTGGAACCCATGTACATCATTGAGAATTTTTGTGTGTTCTAAATCTGTGAATTTCCTATTTAAATCCTTTCCCCATAAAAAGAGATACAGCGGAGGGCCAATAACCTGGTCTTATATCCTGTTTATTAGAATACCACAGTGTTAATTCCCTTTGGGCCTAAATGTGCGCTCTACAGATCATATCCTACTAGAAGGCTCCTTAAGATGCCACATCACCCAGTGTATGGCCTTGTATAATACCTCCACATTTGGGAGGCCGAGACCCCCATAGGGTCTCTTTTGTGTCCAGAGTTTGTATATTTTCTCCAGCTGGAGTATAGGGACTATGAGGGCTATGTATGTTTGTAACAAAGATATTATAAGTATTCAACCTTTCATACAGAGGTGAACAGTTTATTTTATAAAGTTGGGTGAGGTCTCCGGGAAGAATTATACCTAGATATTTAATCGAGGTAGATGGCCAGTGAAACAGGGAGTTCACTTAAGGGACGCTGCATGGGCATTATTGAGAGTAACATTTAATATTTCTGACATTGTACATAATTGACTTTAAAATTTGAAAGGCTGCCAAATTTGTATAACAAAGATTGGCAACTCCTACAAAAACGGACAACTTTGTAATCAATAAACAATATCTGTATTAGTAAATTTCATAAAATACATGATCCAAAATTTAAAAGCCTGTAGCCATGCACATAGGACCAACCAATACACAGGATTAATGTAATGTAATGTATTGCGCAATGACTTGATTACAATCTATTGCACAAAGGGTCTTTATAAATCAAATATCATTGCACAACTCTCCACTAGCACCTGCTTAGACTCTATTATTCCACAATGCATTTAGTTGTAACCAAAAAGAGGTATATGGAGTAACAGTCATACTACCTGTAGTGGGGGTGTGTGCATACTCCGCTCCCCTTCCCTACATGTAATAGGAATGCACACCCAATGCCGGATAATTTTAGGTCTGGACCTACAGAAATGATGAAATGATAATCGGCTGATTGTTCTCTTTATTACAAGGAGCAATAATTGGCCAAATCTGTCTGATTGAGGTGATTATCGCTCATTGTAATAGAGCCCTAAGATTATATAAGGATAAGTAATGTAGGCTGGATTCTTTTGTAATATCTGAAGTGTTAGTCAGTTTTATACCATTAGGGACTGTAATTGTATTTATAAAGGATTTCTTCTTACGCTTCTTTATCATCATTGACATCAACCTTCCTCCTTTATTCCCATGAGTCTACAACCGCTGCTTAAAATACATGGTCTAAGCTGCAATTTGCTTATCCAATATGTCCATAGTTTTTTCTCTTACACCAATAAGCTCTTTCTCAGTAGGTTGGAGCCTGTCTCTTTTATGAATGGTTTCAAGAACTGTAATCCGTTCTAAAAGGGAGGACATCTCCTTTCTAGAATCTGATTTGGCTTTCATGCCCAAAGAGTTAAAAGGCCTCTTATGCTTTGTGCGTTTCCCATACTGTCGTTATCGGCATGTCTGGGGAGAGGTTGATGTCAAAGAATGAGAGATGGCTAGAGAGTGTTGTGATGTGTTCACAGTCATTTAGTTTCCAAGCTCAATTCCTCTTATGCAAGTAAGCTAGTGCTAATAATGTCGTTAAGGGAGAATGGTCAAAGCATGTAGTTGGTGCAGTGGTAGGTGAAGTAATAGTTTGTAGCCGGGACAGCAGGCATTACATTGATGTTTACCCTCCCCGTTTTTTCTTGTTTTTTTTTCACTTCTTTTGGTCTAGGTTTTCGAGGGAACCTTGCCCTTTCTTTTTGGCCACTTCCTGTGGTGTAATTGGTTTATACAGTTGCATTAGTTGTGGTTTGTTAATTATAAATACCCTTTTCTTTTATACTATTTTGTGCTAGCTGTATGTATGGTTTGCATTAATAACATCGGTTTTTAGCATACGAGTAATGTGAGGAGACAAACTCTTCAGTTATGAAACCAAGTAGAAAAAGTTGCTTGGCAGTTTGAGTATACTATCAGCTTTAAAATGTGTCTCTTGCAAAAAGACCAGAGAGACTCTTTTTTTGACAGGAGAAAAGACTTGGTTACTCTTGTTAGGTGACCCTAGACCCTAACATTATACATATTGATATTAATCTCAGCTATAAGAAGTTGCAACTTTTGTTAATACTTAGGGTCTCTGGGTACTGATCTACAGACTTTCAACTGTGGTGTTAAATGGGTTGGGTAGAGCAAAAGGCGGGAAGGGAGGGGGAGGGAATGACAAATAATGTATACACATATAACAAGCAAATATAAATGTTTATTTCAAGCACCCTTGACTATTACATGCAGTAATATGTCATCTTCACTGGTAATGAAGGAAGCATGAGTGAGGTGTAGAAAACTTCTTGAGCCGACGCAGTGGCCGGAATCCCATTCAAAAACATAATATGTAGCATTTATCAACAAGGCAACATTGGTAGCCATAAGCGTAGAGACTGGGTTAATCTCTAAAAACTGCAGTAACTAACCATATTGTACAATGTTTTAGACTGTTTGGGAAAGGGGGAGAAAAGGAGGGTGTGTGGTTGGGGAGGTAAGGGGTGGGAGAGTAACAATAGGAGGGAGCGGTGGTAAGTGAGGTAAGTAACTGTGGAGATAAATGATACTGGCAAAACTAGTTAGAAAAAGATGACAGAATAGTTTGTGAGAACAATATTGTGACCGTTCGGCACTTATTTTGCAGATGACCAGAGGACTCTGACTTCATCCTGAAAAGGAGAGGTAAAAAAGTTGGGCCAAGGAGTCTGACTTTGGTTGTCATCTTTGGTCAGAGTCCTCATCCTTGGTTCAAATGGATATGGCCACAGTTTTCTTTGGTCGAGGTGACTTGTATCTTTCCACTTTGCTCCATCCTGCAAAGCCACTTTCCTCATTTGTATCTTCCTCCTGCTCATGATTGCTAGAGGTAGCTGGTGCCATCTTGTGCAGGCGTGCAGGGCTCCAACCTATCTAAATCTTAAAAAATGTGTGCATCTCTGATTGCCCCTGGAGCACTCTGAATGGGGGAGGGGGGGTCTCTCCCCTTTTCTTCCTCCCTTTATCCACTTTGGAGTAAAATAGTTGCCTCGATTAAGGGATTTCAGTTGCTGCTAAGGAGAGCATATCTTTCAAGCTGTCGTCTTGCCCTGCGGTCAGGCTCCATCACCCTATGGTGTAATGTTTTAATATCTTATGAATAGACTATTATTATGGGAAAGATCTCTGTGAAATCTTTTTCAATACATTGACAGGAATTGACTATGTCAGACACCAGAACAGACTGCCTGGAAATGCAGTGTGTGCAGCACTACTGTTTAAATGCTGCTGTCAGTTTTGACAGTGACCTTAAGGGTCCGTTCACACTACGAATTCGGCACTGAGATTCCGCCAGGAATCTCTATTTGCGAACTTCAGGCCGAATCTCACCTGCTATGTCTTTAAATGGAAGGGCTCGCACACCTCTGCTCTTTGCACCTCTTTTCACATGTCAATTCTTTGAGCGGAGGCGCGCAAGCCCTCCCATTTAAAGACATAGCAGGAGGTATTCGGTGTGAAGTCCGTGGACAGAGGTTCCCTGCGGAATCTCTGTGCTGAATCCGTAGTGTGAACGGGCCCGAAAACGAGCCGGATCACTGATGTTGGTCATTAGCAGCGGGTGTCTGCAGAAAGCAGCTGACACCCGCTGTGCATAGAGTATGCTCAGCTCATAAGCCCTTTCAATACACCCCTTCACATCTGCTGACATTGAAAGACAATACAGCGACCTGAAGAGGTGAAATGAATCAATAGTAAATAGATAGTAAACTTATAGGTGAGAGTCTGTTCATGTTCTGTTCACATATTAGAAACATTGTAGTTTTATTTGTTGGACAAGGTTAATTTTTATGTCCTGTTGAGAACAGTATCTAACCGGATCCTGTATTTTGTCAAATGGAAGTCAATGGCAACAGGACAGGCATCATGTTACATTTTTTTCTAACTTTTTTTTTTTTTTAATTGTTTATTTATAAGATTTTTTCAATAAGAAGTACAATACAAGGTAATGAAAAAGTACATTAAACATGTTACATGTGCCCTGAACAAGGACAGAAAACAGGAACATAACAAGAATCCAGAAATCTCAGCAAGTAGCCATGTAGATATAAGAGTAATAACACCTCACAGCAGTAGAGAAATAAAAAAACAAGACTATGAAAACAACTAAACAGTCATTAATCGGTAAGATAAACCTAGCTATAGTTATTGTTTCCATGTAGTAACTTAGGACCAGATAGAAAACAGGAGCAGAGACAAAGTAAAAGTCATTCAAAAAGGGGGTGGGGGTGGGGGAGACAAAAGACGAAGAAAAGACCACACAGATACATTAGGGGACAAAACTAGTACTGGTTGGAAAAGTATTCAGTGGCGCTCGGAACATTTCATAATAGGAGTCCCACAAGGACTATATTTTCAAGAATTTATCCACTCTATTCTCATTAGAGGCTGTCAGATAGTCAAGCCTGCGTATATCCTGTATTCTATTTATGAGTTCTAGCGCTGAGGGAATAAGGGTTTGTTTCCAACACTTTGCCAACAGACATTTGGAGTCTGTCAAAATATACAATAGGAGCCGGGTGTCATGTTTACGCATATTTCTGGGAGGTAAATTCAGGAGATATACCATCGGGTCCAGGGGTATCTCACAATGGAATATCGCTGAAATCAATCCCTGTATGCCTCTCCAATAAGGCTTCAATAAGGTACAGTCCCAGAAAATATGTGTTAAGGTACCTTCCTGCGAGAGACATCTCCAACAAAGAGGCGAAACAGTAGGGTACATCCGATTGAGAAAATCAGGGGTATGGTACCAGTGAAGAAGTATCTTATATTGGTTTTCCTTATAGGATACGCAGAGGGAAGATTTAGCAGCTTGTGCCCATATCACCTGCCACAGACCTATAGGGATAGGCTTTTGAAAATAGTCAAATAGAAAATAGTTGTTTCTGGAAGAAAGTGGCCATGTTTTTCTAATATTAAAAAACAGGATACAAAAATGTGATGAGAACCTAGTTTTAATTCACATGGGATGACAATGCTGCAGATTTATCCGGCAGATCTGGGTTACAGAAATCAGGAGTAGAGATGAGCGGATTTCCCAAAGTTCGGGTTCGTATGAACCTGAACTATCGGCATCTGACTCCCACTGTCTGCCGGCTCCGTGCAGCGGGTGGATACAGCCTAAGGAACCTCTAGAAAACTAGGATACAGTCATTGGCATAGGCTGTATCCCAGTTTTCTAGGCGTTCCGTAGGCTGTATCCACCCGCTGCACGGAGCCGGCAGACAGCGGGAGTCAGATGCCAATAGTTCAGGTTCATACGAACCCGAACTTTGGGAAATCCGCTCATCCCTAATCAGGAGTGGAATGAGATAGCAGGAAAAATTATCGAAGTACGAAGATTGGCACATGAATTTGTTGAAGATTTAGACTATGTTCCAACGCCATCTTTTTGGTTGTTTGATGCCATCTTTTAGGATGTCCATGCCTTTGAGGCCATTATTTGATAATGATGGCCATCATTAGGAAATAAAGTCCATTTTTTTGCCTCTAAATGATGGCCATCCTAAAAGATGGCTGTCAAATGGCCAAAGAAAGATGGTGTGTAACATAGCCTTAAACTTGAAATCTGCAGTAAAATCCACAAGAAATGTATTGTTGCAGATTTTGCACAGCGAAATCCTTAATTGGATGTTTCAAAATGTTTTTATTATCTGTAGAAGAATACACAGTGGATTGGTCATATAAACTTCCCATAATGAGTGCCAAAACTGAGTACATGAACATTTTACACTTTACAGGCAGAGCACGAGCACAGCAGAGAGCCATGACAAGTCACAGTCGGCTCCCCGTCCAGATGACTAGTTGCCGTCCCTCTCCCGACCTCGTGTGCCGGCTTAAAACTCCTTTTTCCCCACTGTAAAGTTACTGCTGCAGACGTGACTGGCCGCCCTGGGGAGCTGCACAGTAGATCTATACTGTGCAGCTGGGAACCATATCAGCGCAATTGTGCTGATATGGTTCCCTTAAAAGGGAATGTGTCATCAGATAATGACTTATTGTTTAAATTAAGTTTTCATATTTAACATATTTTTTGGAATATTCCATTTTGCTGTTTAGGGCCATAATAAAGCAAATTCTAGGTAATACACTCTCTGTAAGTAGTTCCCTACCAGCGCACAGGCAAGTTGGATTTATGTAGAGATGCACTGAAATTTATATCTGTTTGCTGAAGTAAATTGTTGTAAAGGCATGACTCCATGCACCCTTTATACAGCGACACCACTTTGCACCCAGCTCACCAAGCAGATGGTGTGCTGTAGCTGGCAGTCCCCTGGTAAGAATGGTGTCTTTTGGTAATTTGTCTGTGGAGTGGATTATGCACAATCACAGGTCTCCTACTGTAATGAAGATTTAAAGCAGAGTTGTGGCTTAGTGTTTGTGCCACACTCTGGCATACCTCACCACTCCTTTCTCATCCAACTCCTTCATAAATAATCAATGCTGCCCGGCCTCCTGCTAGCTCAGCTGTCAGCCAGTGTCTCTGATTGCAGATCAGTCCTCTGTAGGCACTTTATGTCAGGTGGCATAGATTAGTGCACTGAGGGCTGTAGGAATAAGGTGAGGACCCTACATTCATTCTCATTGTCTTCTGTGCTATAAGAATGTAAAAGCAGGTTAGTATCTTTTTATCTGCTGTTAGTTTCCCTTTAGGCAGTAGGACTCTATAGATCCTGTATGTTGTATTTCTGGCAGTGTTTCCTAAATCCTGACCTGGGTAGTCTTCTGACCCCTTACCTCTGCCTTGACCTGCTTCACTGTGTTCTGGCTGATGCCACAGTAAATTGATTTGATACATTGGCTGTTGCTATTAGACGACTCAGTGGGTACTTGGAGGTTCCTTGCAGAAAAATCTAGATCTCTTTGCAGGGATTAAAGTGTGAAAAGCAGGGGCTCCTTAGAGTCCATTAATCAATTTACCTTGTTCCAAATCCTTTCCAACAGTTGTCAAACCTGTGGCCCTCCAGCTGTTGGAAAACTACAATTCCCATTTGCTTAAATAGCTAAAGCTTTTGTAGTTTTGCAACAGCTAGGAGACCACAAGTTTGACACATCAGTCATAAGCAATCCAGGTTGGCCTTGTGACACATATGATCTGTTACAATGGCTCATGAGCTGTTATGCTTTCTTACTCTTTTATAATATATATCACTTTTGCTCTTACATTATGATTTTTATATAATACACATGAGCCCTTACATTGTTTTATTCTTCTGAATAATGCACATGACCTGTTACATTGTCTTATTCTCATTCTTCTATATAATATTTATTAACTTATGTTGCCTTATTCATTTCCTCTACAGTATATATTGCTTATGAGCTGTTACATTGTCTTATTCTTCTAGATATTACACATAAGCTGTTATGTTGTCTTGTTCTTCTACATTATGTATTCCACATGAGCTATTACATTGCCTCATTCTATATATTACACATAGGCTTTGTTTCAATCTAAAGCTTTTACATTGCCATGTGTCATGTTCAAAATTATTTTATACTTTAGTCCAAAGGAAAAATATATAAGCATTAGGATTAAAGATGAGCAAACTTTTCAAAAGTTTGGATCGGCAGGTTCGACAAACTTTGAAGCAAAATTCGGGTTTGGTTTGGCTAAACTCGAACTTTACTTAATCCCCTCAAAATAATTTATATTACTTCAGGAGATTAAAGGAGAAGTCCGGCAACATTTTTTATTAAAGTATTGTATTGCCCCCCTAAAAGTTGTACAAATCACAAATATACACTTATTACGGGAAATGCTTATAAAGTGCTGTGCTGTGCGGGCTGTGGCTGCTAGAAAGGATGATGGCAGGGGGACACTGAGGGACACAGGGCACTGGAGGAACACTGAGCATTCCTCTGCCATCATCCTCTCCAGCAGCCACAGCCTGCACAGCTCTGGGAGTCGGGTCGTGACAATGAAATAATGCTCAGGCAGGAAGCAGCAGCAGGTGGAGCTGGTTGAAATAGGCAAACAACAGTAGTAGGTCTAGCTCTATAAATCCAGAGCAGTAAGTCACCTGCCCATCCTAGTGGGCAGAGATGTCACTGCAGCAGAAGGTGGAGGCATACACCGGAAGACACAATCAGCCCCAGGGCAAGAAAGCCCCGCTGGTGATGAATCTTGCCTGGCAGAGTCACACTTATCACAGCTTGTTTTTATTCCACTGTTGCTGTTTTTTGTTTCCAACTGCAACATTAGAATGAAAACATGCTGTGATAAGGAAATATACAGAAAACAAGCTGGCGAGGTAGAAAGCAATAGATGCGGTCCCCTTGTATTGCTTTCTTCCCTGCTAGCTTGTTTTCCTTCTAGCCATGTCATGCCAGGCAGGGGCACACTAACACTTGCATCGCAATAACAGGGCAAGCCGGGTGGGGGACGCTCTGTCATGGCCAGGCGGGCTGGTGCACACTGACAGGACAGGCTTGGCGGGGGGGGGGGGGGGTGCTCTGACACATACAGCGCTGCACATATAGCACACCAACCTGTGCTGTGATTACAGCTCAGATCTCAGGCAAGGAAGGTATAAATATCGCAAATATCGTCCTAGCCAAGTTGAGGTCAGTTTACCAACACCAGAGACGGTATCAGTATTTTTATGGTATATTGTCCATCCCTATGTCATCACAATCACAGCCCCTCTTTCCATTTACTACATTAACCTGATTGTCTGCTGGTAACATATGAAATTTATTGTCCTATTGATTCTTACATATATTTATATCAGTGTGAACATATTTATAAAGAACTGTTGGAAGAAAAATTGTAAGATAATTCAGATTGCAGGTGAGGCCGGTGTGGTGGCAGCTGAAAGTCTAGAGGTGGAGAAACATCAAAGAGTCAAGTTGAAGTGGAAATGCTGGTATAATGAATAAGCAAAGGCTATGTGGTAAAAAAAAAAAAATCTGTCAACTGTAATTCACGTTCCTGAATGCTGACTAATGTTTAGGTTCGGCAATGTTATCCAAACTCGAACACTCTGCACAGTGAGTCCTGGAAAATATGCATACAGCCACAGACTACATTTTTGTATAAATTTTAAAATGCGTTTTGATCCTTTTTTTATAATGGAAGTTAATGTATCAAAAATGTATCAAAACAGATGCACACAAATGTATCCGTTTTGTCACCTGTTTTCATCTGGATAAAAAAGAACATACTGCAGAAATGTAGTGTGAACCTAGCCTAACCTTGCAGGACCCGAACATTTTGACAGATCATTCAACACTACTGTTAGGACAAGGAGACACATGGTACCTTTCATATATACAGCTGTGCTTCCAGAATGTAGAAAAATACTTTTATTCTCTGGTACAAAGAGTCAAAGAGGCTTTCCAAGCTCCTGAAAAGCTGCTAGCTGGAATACCTCATATCCCCCTTCCCTGTTTGATTGACACCTTAAAGCTTTATCCCAAACAGGGTCAGGTATGGGTGGGTGTGTAAAGAGGAGGTGTTACAGCTTGCTGCACTTCTGGAGCACAGGAAAGCCGCTTGACTCTTTGCACTATTTTTAACATTTTTATACATTCTGGAAGTACAGACAGGTATATGAAAGGTATCATGTGTCTTCTTGCAGCTATCTTACAGTGTTAGCAGTTTTAAATGTGAATTGTAGCTGACTGATTCCCTTAAAGGAGCACCCTGGGTGCCCCGCTTGCCTCCTTGGGTAGGCTAGGACAGGAGGCCTATAAAAGATGTGCACGTGGTGCCTTAAGTCTAAGAAGGTCATATGAATCGGTTCTGTCCTGTAATGTAAGACTGTTTTCGGATCTACTGTGAGTCGTTGCAGATTTGGGCAGTGCCCTAATGGGGTAAGCAACAGATAGCAGTACTGGTTTTCTGTAATATTCAAGTGTTTGCTTCCTTGCTGGGAAGACAAAATGCTAAATTACTGTTACTGTTGTAAATGTTCCATTTGGCAAAAAAGCAAGAAAAGTGAAACCACATTGTGCCTCTAAAACTGTATCCTGTGTCTTTGGGTGTATGGTGAGTATATATTTTTTAAACTGCTTGTACTGTGGCAACCCAGGGAGGGGGGAAGTATATGAATGTATAGATGAAAAAATGGAGCGCAATGTATGTCAGGACTTGTTTATGTGCTTAGCCCAGGAAGGTGGTCAATGAAAAAATTTACATATACTCACCTCCCTGGCTTTCATGCTGCCGCCTGAACTATGCGGCTCCAGTCTCCGTTGTGCAGCCATCACAGTGTCTTGTCTCTGCCACTGAATGGCTAAGCGGGCCTGCTACCGTGTTTCCCCGAAAATAAGGCAGTGTCTTATATTAATTTCTGATCCCAAAGATGCACTATGTCTTATTTTCAGGGGATGTCTTATTTTTCCATGAAGAAGAATTCACGCTTCTTGTTGAACAAAAAAAAAAGAACATTTATTATATACTGTACTGTAGTTGTCCCAAACCAGCATACCCAGACAACCACTATCTTAGACCAGCTGCCTCCCCCCTCCAACAGAGGGGTGGGTGGGTCTTAATTTTGGGGGATACCTTATTTTCAGGGGGATGCCTTATTTTAAGCTATCCCGTAAATCCTCCACTATGCCTTATTTTCAGAGGATGTCTTATTTTCAGGGAAAAAGGGTACATCACTTCCTTGAACCCTAAAAATATATACAGTTGATGTATAGAAAAATCATTATATGAATGCACCCTAAAACTTTCAGTTTCTTATGATGTTTTCATGTGATTTTTCTGTTGAAACAGAAATAGAATTTTCTTGTTTTTTGTTATTGCATTGTACACTCGAATCTTATCTTTGCTCTTAACATTTCAATACAGTAGGATTAACTAGGAACAAAACAAATTGAAGTCTGGCTCCTTTCATCACCTTACAAAACAACACATTTAGGAGTTACAGAGATCACAAATGGAACTGGTAACCAAGGTTGCAGATTGCACTTCTCATAGTATTCAACCATTAAACACTGTGATTGCTCCCCAGCACTGCAAGCATCTTTTATTACTGAGAGACTCGGCTGCAGAAGGTCAAGACTGGTCCCAGGTCCTATTTGCTGTGGATGTTCAGCAACCCTATAGACATGCTGATAAAGACCTCCAAATATGTATAAACATCTGTAGCAGAATTCCGTGACAGATAATTGCAGAAAAGCAGTTCTTAATTTGTATTTTTGCATTGTCAGATGGCAGTCCTAAATTAGCTTAATGGTAAAAGGAACCTGTCCCCAGGATATTTTCCATGTACAGTATATAAAGCAATCCAGAGGATTCCCTATAAACCAGACAACTATAAATTGCCCCACCAACCCCTGAAAGAGATTATAAAGGAACTGGTGGAACACACCACTGAACGCTAAAAGAGTGGAACAAGGCTTTGTCACTGTCCTTGGCTTGCTTTATGGCAGAAAAGGTTTACAGAGAGAAGAGGAGACCCAACATATAAACATTAACATTCATAGCAATTTTTCTCACATCCTCAATAGATCATTGCTCTTTAGTTAAGTTTTATTAGCACATCTAAATATAGGAGGTCTTCATTTACACTGAACTGAAATAAGAGAGATTTAAAATGCTAATATAACACATAGTTAGGCCTCATGTACAGTGACATGCCTTCAATGAAGGCAGGCCATGCAGCTGCCATGGGACCCTTGGTCTGGAAGAGCCTTTCAATTGCCTATGGTCACCACCACCTTTGGCTAGACCTGCATAATCAGGGTGTAGATTCAGATTAAAAACGGTAACAGAGAAGAGACCCCCTGGCCCATCAATTGATTTTGTAGGCCATGGACTGCTTTTTGCTTGCGGCCTATAAGAGGCAAGGAGCACCTGAGTACTTCAGCTTTCTGGCACAGATGGTGCAATGCTCATTCACTCCTGCTCCTACATTGTGCCTAATCGATCCAAAAATATAATTGATGGGCATGGATTACAGATTGTTTTAAAAAATCTTTTGAGACAGTGCTAACAATTTTCTAAGCAAGTGTTTATTCTTCTCTCATCCACCACAAAGATATTGTATGGCATTGTATATAGCAATATACAGTGGTGCCTTGGATTATGAGTATTATTCGTTCCAGGACTATGCTTTTAATCGAAATCTACTCTTAAACCAAAGCAAAACTTCCCATAAGACACTGAAATGCAGACAATTGGTTCCCCACCCCAAAAATAATGATTTTTTTTATTCCGAATAACATGTAAAACAGATGAAAAAAAGATTTAGAAACAGCAGAATATGTAATATTCTAAGTTACTGTACAGTATAGCAATCAGCAGGTGTGTATAATGTATAGTAAGTGCACAAACCTGAAAAACAGCTGCTGTTTGTAGATACAGAATGGACCTGCAGATCCCCATAATGGCTGAGTGTGAGTGCTGGCACAGTATAGCAACAGTGTGTATAGTTGAGTGTGAGTGCAGGCACAGTATAGCAACAGTGTGTATAGTTGAGTGTGAGTGCAGGCACAGTATAGCAACAGTGTTACATAGTTACATAGTTACATAGTTAATACGGTTGAAAAAAGACACATGTCCATCAAGTTCAACCAAGGAGGGGATGAATACAGGGAAGGGGGAGGGGTGATAGGTTCTATACATATGCATTTATATTATTTTGGTCTAAGAACTTGTCTAGCCCTGTTTTGAAGCCCTCTACTGTTTTTGCTGTCTGCTGTGGTAGACTGTTTTACAGATTCACAGTTCTCATGGTAAAGAAGGCTTGTCGCCTCCGGAGATTGAACCTTTTTTTCTCCAGGCGGAGGCAGTGCCCTCTTGTCCTTTGAGGGGGTTTTACCTGGAACATCTTTTCCCCATATCTCTTGTAGGGGCCATTTATATATTTAAATAAGTTAATCATATCTCCCCTTAAACGTCTCTTCTCCAGACTAAACAAATGTAATTCTTTTAATCTCTCCTAATAACTAAGATGCTCCATTCCCCTTATTAGTTTAGTTGCCCATCTTTGTACCCTCTCCAGCTCTAGAACATCCTTTTTATGAATCGGGTTCCAAAACTGGACGGCATACTCCAGATGAGGCCGCACCAAAGCTTTATAAAGCGGTAATATTATATCCCTGTCCCGTGAGTCCATGCCTGTTTTAATGCATGACAATATCCTGCTGGCCTTAGAAGCAGCTGACTGACATTGTGTGCTGTTCTGTAGTTTATTATCTACAAGTACACCCAGATCCTTCTCTATCAGTGACTCTCCCAGAGTAACTCCCCCCAGGACATATGATGCATGTGGGTTATTAGTACCCAGGTGCATAACTTTACTTTTATCCACATTGAACCTCATTTGCCAAGTGGACGCCCAAACACTCAGTGTGTCTAAGTCATCCTGTAACATCTGCACATCCTCCATAGACTGTACTGTACTACAAAGCTTGGTGTCATCTGCAAAGATAGAAACATTGCTGTTAATTCCATTCTCAATATCATTAATAAACAAGTTAAACAGAAGAGGGCCCAGTACTGACCCTTGGGGTACACCACTTATTACCGGGGACCATTCGGAGTAGGAATCATTGACCACCACTCTCTGGGTACGATTATTAAGCCAGTTTTCAATCCAGTTACACATTAAATTTTCCAAACCGATAGACTTTAACTTACCCATCAGACGTCCATGAGGAACTGTGTCAAACGCTTTTGCAAAATCCAGGTACACGATATCCACAGCCACGCCGCCATCCAGGCTTCTACTTACCTCTTCATAGAAACATATTAGGTTGGTTTGACAGCTTCTGTCCTTAGTAAAACCATGCTGGTTATCACTTATAATACTATTAGCCACTACATATTCCTGGATGTAGTCCCTTATAAGCCCCTCAAATAGTTTCCCCACAATGGACGTTAAGCTTAAGGGTCTATAGTTACCTGGGGAAGTTCGAGAGCCCTTTTTGAAGCACTACATTTGCCTTACGCCAGTCCCTCGGCACAATACCAGTAAGCAAAGAATCACAGAATATTTCATACAAGGGTAGAGAAATTAGAGAACTGAGTTCCCTAAGAACTCTGGGGTGCAATCCATCAGGCCCTGGAGCTTTGGTTACATTGAGTTTGTTTAATTTATCTTGGACCATATCTATAGTAAACCAGTTCAGTACATTACATGTGTTAGCAGCACTGGCCCCACCCACATCAGTACTGGCCCCACCCACCACAGCTCCATCCTCTTTTGTATATACAGAACTGAAGAACCCATTAAGTAACTCAGCTTTCTCCTGATCCCCAGTTATTAATTCCCCTTTACCATTATTTAGGGGTCCTACATGCTCTGACCTTGGTTTTTTTGCATTAATATATTTGAAGAATTTTTTGGGGTTTCTTTTGCTTTCTATAGCTACCTGCCTTTCATTGTGAATTTTTGCTGCTTTTATTAAATTTTTACAGGTTTTGTTGACTTCTTTGTAATGTTTAAATGCTACAGCTGACCCCTCTGATTTATATTTTTTGAATGCCCCTTTTTTCTAATTTATAGCCCTTCTAACCTCGGTTGTAAGCCATGTGGGATTGGATTTTAACCGTTTATATTTGTTACCCATAGGAATATATTTGTCAGTACAGTTATTTAATGTGGATTTGAAGATTTCCCATTTATTAGCTGTATCCGTATGTGACAACAGCCGCTCCCAGTCTATGCCCTGAAGTTCTGCCCTTAACCCAGGAAAATTGGCCCTTTTAAAATTAAGAGTTTTTGCCCTCCCAACATGTTTTTCTTTTCTACACTTTAAGCTAAAAGTCACTATATTGTGGTCACTATTACCCAGGTGTTCATGGACAGTGACATCCCCAACCAGCTCAGCGTTGTTAGAAATAACCAGATCCAACAAGGCATCACTTCTAGTTGGCTCCTCCACAAACTGGCCCAGAAAATTATCCTGCAGTAGGTTAAGAAATTCCCTCCCCTTTGTGGTTTTAGCTGAACCGTGACCCCAATCTATATCTGGGTAGTTGAGGTCCCCCATTATCACTACTGTTCCCTCCCGGGCAGCCCGCTCTATTTGTCTATTCAACTGGCCATCTACCTCCTCAGTAATGTTGGGGGGTCTATAGATTACACCAAGAATAATTTTTTCACTCTTTACCTCCTTCTGTAGTTCTACCCATAATGCTTCCACATCATCACAGTCATCGCCCACTATTGCATCTTTTACACTCACTTTAATATCATTTCTGACATACAGACATACTCCTCCTCCCCTTCAGCCCACCCGGTCCCTTCTGAACAACGTAAATCCCTGAATATTGACAGCCCAGTCATGTGAGGAGTCCAGCCATGTCTCAGTCACACCAACCACATCAATGGACTCCTCCAGAACCAAGGCCTCCAGCTCCCCCATCTTGCTGGCTAGACTTCTGACATTAGTAACCATACACTTTATATTTCCATCGAGTTTAACCGCTTCATTATAAGAAATGGGATTTATTACTGTGCTGTGGCTACAATCATCCTCACTGTTCATCCGCAGCATATGGATCTCCCTATGCACTGCTCTTATCCTCCCCCCACAGGACCCTTCTCCTCCCTCCTCATTGTTCTTTCCCCTCTCTAACCTGTCTGCCACTACATTACATACTACATTGTCCTCCCTCCACATAGCTAGTTTAAAAACCCCTCCACCCCTTCTAGGATTCTCTCCCCCAGCACAGCGGACCCCCTTCCATTAAGGTGCAAATTATCTGCGGAAAACAGATTGTACCCCAATGAAAAGTCAGCCCAGTGCTCTAAAAACCCAAACCCTTCTTCTCTACACCACGACTTGAGCCATGCATTTAACTCCCTAAGCTCCCGCTGTCTTTCCTGTGATGCGCATGGCACAGGCAGTATTCCAGAGAATACCACCTTGGAGGTCCTTCCCTTCAACTTAGCACCTAGTTCTCTAAAATTATTTTTAATAGACCTCCACCTACCTTGTATCCTGTCATTGGTTCCCACATGGACCACGACAGCTGGGTCATCCCCAGCCCCCCCAAGTAATTTATCCACCCTTTCCACCACATGCCGAACCCTGGCACCAGGGAGACAGCAAACCATTCGGTTGAGGCGGTCTTGGCGACAAATTATTCTATCCGTCTTCCTGATTATAGAATCCCCTACAACCACTAACTGTCTAGGCCTACCTACAATACCATCCCGCCCACTACTAGTTGGACTGTTCCCCCGGCTGTTAGGGAGAACAGGTTCCACTAGAGCTGCCATTTCTGACACGGATGCCCTTGCATCATCACCTAACTTGGCAATTTTGCTTGGGCATATAGTAGGAGAAGTGGCCTTCCTTTTCTTGGATCCCTTACTGATCCCTCTAACTACATTAACTCAGCTACTTACTTGGGCCTCCTGATCTATATCACCACCCTCCATCTCTAACCCACTAACTTCCTCCTCAGTGAGCCGAAGTTCCCTCTCAAGGTGGCCAAGTTCCCTCAGTGTTGCAATATGCTTCTCCAGATCTCTAACTCGAGCTTCTAGATGGGCAACATGCTCACATCTGTCACAGTGTGTATAGTTGAGTGTGAGTGCAGGCACATTATAGCAGAAATGGAGAGGATGGGAGTGCAGGAATATTATAGGAATGGGGAGGATGGGGAAACACAAAGGCTGACAGAGATTGCAAGGAGCATGAAGGAACGAGCAGGACATATGTGGGTACAGTATAGCAGCACTCTTTGTCCAGGGAGAAAGGAGTTACAAATATGAACAGTTTACCCCCACAGTCCTGTCCTCTGATGCCAGCCTCAGCCTGAAGTGGATCGGCTATGGTTTGGAAGTTGAGCGAGACTTCAAGGCTCATAGTACACTGCTGTAGACCCCGCTATGCAGACCATGCCCCTCCTCCATTCCACCTCCCACCCAGTACAGGGAGCTCTTAAACCAAATCACAATTTTGAAAATCTGTGAGCTCTTAATCCAAGTTACTCTTAAACCAAGATACCACTGAATATAGATTTAATTTTTTTCATTTATTGATGTTAGTTTATGTACTTTTTGGGTCCTGTGGTTAAAGATATAGGGGGAGATTTATAAAACATGGTGTAAAGTAGAATTGACTCAGTTGCCACTACAAGCCATTTCCATTCCACTTTATATTCCTCACAGATTCATGGGAAAATGAAGGTGGAATCTGAATGGTTGCTTGGGGCAACTGAGCCAGTTTCACTTTACACCATTTTTGATAAATCTCCCCCATAACATATATACTGTATATATATATATATATATATATATATATATATATATTTATTTATTTATTTATTTAATGTATTTAATTTAAATATGACTCTTGGTGAATTAAAAAATTTACATAATTTTTACCATACCTGTATGATTATACAAGAATTAAGCACTCTCAGGTTTGTCTGAATGTGGATGCTCTGCATTTGATTACTGGTGGCTGAAGAAGTTGGATGCAGCCTTAGGCTATGTAAACACTACGTAAAAGTACGTCCGATGGCAACAACGGGCGTACTTTGTACGGAGTGCAACACTGCCTATTCTTCTATGGGATCCCAGCCAGAGCGCATACACTTAGTATACGCTCCGGCTGGCATCCCATGCGGCGCCGCAAAGAACTGACATGTCAGTTTTCTGCGGCGGCAATTTAGCGAATTGCGGCCACAGAAAACTCTGTCAGTTCAAACAAAGTGGCTCTGGCCACTTGCTTCATTGTGTGCTATGAGAATTCTGATGCAGGCGCGTGCTGATGCGCCCGCATCAGAACACTGTGGCCTGGATGATCTTTGCAGAGACTGGCCGTTCCGTGACCCGGCCGGTCTTCCACGTAGTGTGAACATAGCCATCGGCAACAACGGCCGTACTTTGCACGTTGTGGAACAATACCTATTGATTGTTTTGTGGGATCCCTGCCGGAGCGTATACACGTCCTATACGCTCCGGCCGGGATCCCGTAGGGCTCTGCAAAGAACTGACATGTCAGATTTCTGCGGCCTCATTTCAGTGAATTGCGGCCGTAGAAAACCCTGTCAGTTCACACAATGAAGCGAACTGATTGTGTCCTATGGGGAGTTCTGATGTGGGCGCGCTGCAGTACCAGCCGGGATAATCTTTGCAGAGACCGGCCGTTCCGTGACCCGGACGGGTCACGGAACGGTCGGCCTCTTACATAGTGTGAACATAGCTATAAGGTGTGTTCACACGTACAGGATCTGCAGAAAATCCACTGCGATACTATGTGTGTGAGGCTACCCTTAAAGTGTCACTGTCGTTATAACTTTTAAAATCTAAAGCAACAGTAAATGTGATATAAAACAAGTTTGCAATTTACATTATTTTTTTTTAGTTATCATGGAGAACTCGGCAGTTCCTGTTTTCTGACTTTCTGACACCCCCTTTAATGCCCCCTCTCCGCTCCACTGGCGAAGGTGGGGCAGATGGGAAAAAAATTTCACTAAATTACCCTTTGCAAATGTTTTTACGCCAAAAAAACCCATCTGCCAAAAAAGGCATTTTCGCCTTTTCATTCATGTTCCCCATAGACTTTATCAATTTTTCCAGTACTCCCCAAGGCTGCATCCAACTTCTGCAGCCACCAATAATAACATGTAGTGCATTCGGGTTCGGACAACTCGATCATGCTGGAGATTTTCTCATCTCTATTACTTAGCTATTAGCTATAGCTGGTAACCTCAATACACCAAATTAAGTCAATTTTAATATGTAAAAGCACACCTGTGTCAGCTATGTTGGATTTTATCCAATGCATCTAAGGTTGCCTATGTGGAAAGCCATGGGTGTTAGGTGCAGCAACTCCTTTTTCTCTAGTTCTGTAGCATTAGAAACGTATGCCAGTTTGGAGCTGACGAAGATTTCTGCTAAAATGTACAGTATGCTTGTTTGCAGACATCGAATGTAGTAAAAAATAATAATAAATTGTGCCCTTTTGTGCCATTTTCCCCTTTATGCTAAGCCCTGCCCATTTAGTGAGTGTGGTGCAGATTGACATAATCACAGTTTTGGGGCTTCTGATGCCTGATGCTACATGCAAACATTAAAACATTCTCCCTTTGTGGTGGTAACGGTACTGCTCGTGATGTAGTGGTATTATTTGGCCCTTATATAGCGGTAGTATTAGTAATATTGGCCTTGGTATATCAGGTTTGTGTTTTTAGGTTACTGTATGATTGGATTATTTAGAGGGTTTTTTTAACATACATAAAAAAATTATATTATCTTAAAGATATTTGTTATATATATATATATATATATATATATGTTTTTCTGTGGCCACTATTTAATGAATGACATGTCAGTTTCTCGTGGCGCCGCTATGTGTATGTGTATACACTCCGAACGGGATTCCCTCAGCCTGCAGCACAATGAAAGTTTCGTACTGATCACGGCCGTTACAACAACGGCCATGATTGCCGCGGAACTTATGTTGTGTGAACATGGCCTAACCCTGTATTATGTGCAAATAATTGGCTATATATACAACATTAGTCCTTTATTACTAATTTATTAAATACATTTTAGTGTCCATGGTATTGGCTGTAAGTAAATATGCTATGAAGTCTTGACCATATACTCTCACTAAGTTCAATTTAGCCAGCAAGGTAACCTGCTGCAATGCTATATATTATTTAGAACGCATCTTCACAAATACAAAGTGTATCGCCGTTTAGAATATCTTTGTTGTATACATTGGTTATTGTAAGGAGCAGTTTTAGTTACACATCTCCCACGCTCTAGTTTCCTTATCATTGATTATTTGCATTCCTATACATTTTAAATATCTACATGACTCATTCTGTGAAACGATGGGGTTAAGCAAAGACATACTAAACAGTAGCGTTATATTTTATGGTGCGATTTAACATTATTATTAATTGTCTAGTACTTAGATCAAGCATCTATCTAGGTTATAGTTGTAAAGTGAAATATTGATATTGCTATGAAATAACACACCACAGTTGCTATGGTTACACTTCCTAAACCCTGCATTTTATCAGTCCCTTACAGAATATCTTTTTTTATGAGCATTTTCTGCTGACACATCAGCTAATAAACTACATCCATACACCACCATGTATATATAGATTGTCCCCTTGATCAGTGCGACTGTAAAATAGTCATTTTATATTTCACATTTTAATGTTATTTCCAAAGCAATTTAATACAGCAGCTCTATAATACAGCTAAATGGCAATGAGTTGGCTGCTTTTCTAGGCATTTAGTATTCTATGCTAGGAACCAAGTCAAACGGTTTGTTGAAAAAATATATATATTGATCATGTTGTGTGAGTTGCTGGTTTATTGCTTGTGTACTGGTGGTTGCTGTGATTTTCTGTACTGCTGTGAGATCACAGCTGTTTCTCAGTATCTTTCCCCTAAAGCTGGAGAAGGGAGTGCACAGACACATCCTCACCACGCTACTGTCTTAATCCCCCTCCTTTTATACAGGAAAGCAGCTTGTACACCTTCCATTCACAAGCATAAGGACGATGCCTCTTGAATAGTTCAATCATCAGCCTTGGGAGAAGGACAGCATGCATTTCAATTGGGGTAACTCTTATCTTTATATATATTATATTATTATATATCAACATTCTTATATTAGTTTATATGGCAATAAGGAATCACTGTGTGTATAGGGTCTTTACACCTACTGCTTTTCTGCTGTGCCTCTTTTAATTGCTGTCATTTAATTATTATTGTTGCTATTTTGGTTACTGAGTATGATAGGTTTAAGTGTAGCTGAAAATTCTAGTCTTCCATGCCATATACAGTACATGTAAAGCTTGAAAGCATGAATAGTTGCCTATATGAAGTGCTAGCTATTGAACATGAATGAAACATAGGTTAAAAGGCAACTTGACTTAAGTGATGCTACATTAGCATTTCCGATGTGTCGTCTTGCAAAGGGGGATTGGGTGACCTGTCTATATCACAATATCAAAGCAGATTCTGTTGAAATAGGGAGTGTATGGGAGATTATATTAATAATGCTTGTGTTTATGTTTTATTTCTTCAAGGATTTTATTTTAATCTGAAAAAAGAACATATGCCTGTAATGTGTATTGGGGTATAACAGTATAAAATAAAAATTACTGTAGAGATTTCTCTGCCGTATATTCTTATATAGAAATAATGTGGCTTTGTAAGCCTTCCTGTGGAAATTAACTAAATAATATAACACTGGATTAATTTCTCTTTTTCAACATCATGCAGCAATTCACCAGGGTCTAGATGAGAATAAAATGAGCCTACCCAAACAAAATGGGGCATCACTGGGTGTATTGTTGGATCTAGGACACACATTGTTATCTAGAAGCATTAGTGCTAAAAGGGCTTTTCCCATGAAGGCAACCCCTTAACATATGCTTTATTGAGTCACGTGGACATCATAAATGGGGGTTCCATATTTAGGACCATCTCTACTAACTAGAGGGAAAGGGATGCACAGTTAGTGGCTCTTGCTCTAGCGCCAATGGCCCAGGGCCCCTTATCGCCAAGGGGGCCCACAGAACATCTATAGGGCCACATGCTTATGACTATTTTCTGTGATTTGCACAAAGGGGGAATCAAGGGTGAATCATGGCAAAAATGCTGCAATGTAGCAATAAGTAGTGGCAGATTGCAGTAATGTGTCTGTGGTCGCACTGCTGTTTGAACTGCACAGAGCCATATACTGGCACTGGCACCAATGCTCCACGGACTCTTGTTTTGCATATTTAAATTTTGGGGGGCATCAGTGGAGACTCTTCATTGAGTACTTCATTGGAATTTTTTCACTGATCTCCTTGAGTTCAGTGATTACTGTGTTTTGTTGGTTGATTTGTCATTGCCCCAACTAGCCAGAATCCTACTCCACATTGATGAGGGGCAAATACCCCGAAACGGCTGGTTGTGGATTGAAGCCTGCCTTGGCAAGCCCTTGTCATGATCGCAATACTCGCACCTTGAGTTAGACATTGACAAAAAGGCACCACCCTGTTGTTTCCCTATTTATGTTCCAATACTCGCAGCCGAGTGGCACTTTAGGGGTTACCTATCAGGGTGGTGTGGTGCTCTCCCCATCATGGAGGCACCCCGTGGCAACAGGCTAGAGATATCTGGCTATCCCGTGTTTTGAGACTCGCAATCGAGGCTCCACGGACTCTTGTTTTGCATATTTAAATTTTTGGGGGCATCAGTGGAGAATCTTGATTGAGTACTTCATTGGAATTTTTTCACTGATCTCCTTGAGTTCAGTGATTACTGTGTTTTGTTCACTGGCACAAGAAGACTTACTGTACCTGCAAGAACCTTCTTGATGATGTCTTCTCAGATCCTTGCAGTTTGCACAGAGAAGGTGGTAAAGGAGAGGAAGGGAAAGCATGAAGGGGGGAGGCTTTGACAAGTGCATATTGGGTGTAACCATAGGGAGAAGTGTATGAGAGAGAGGGGACTATAGGGAGCAGTGTGTAGAAAATATGGTCTTATCTGAGGTCTGCATCCCAAGATTTTAAATCATTACCTATCTCACCACGGGGACCCTGATTGATCATAGGAATGAAGATCTCTTGTTCCCTGGGTAAATGGCACATAAATACACCTGATGTCCTGATGCTTCATTAATTCAATATTGAACCTTTAAACATTGCTAACCGCAGCTTTGCTCTCTCTGCACTGACAGGCCGCCGGCTACTCAGCCAGTCACAGGCCGTGGCCTGTCTCGACCAATAATTGCCTGAGCGTCCAGCAGCCTGTCTCGGCCTGTGATTCGCTCAGAAGCCGGAGGCTTGTCAGTGCAGAGAAGGCAAAGCTGCAAACTCTGGGGAAGGCCTCCAAGGACACTGGAGAAGACCCGAGGACACCAGGGTATGTGGTAAGGTGAGTTATTACTTTAATATTTTATACTAATGGCAAGGGCTTCACAGTCATCACTTACAATGTCTGTGCAGCCCTTGCTGCCCGATAGTCGGCCTTTCTAATTGCTCAGTAAATAAGCACCTATCTTGCAGATCAGTGCTTGTTTACAGTTTATGATCGGGCTGTGTAATAGAACCTTAAGGGGCACAAAGGGGGCATTAGTATGCAATAAAGAAGCACAACCATCACTTTGTTGTTGGGGCACGAAGGCTGGCAGAGCATTACTACAGTGTGGGGCATTAAGAAGAGTGCTATTACTGTGTAATGCACTATTACTAATTGGTGGCACAGAAAATAGCACATTTACAGTGTGTGGGCACCATTACTGTATGAAGTACAAAAGGTCACACTATTAGGCTAGGGCTACACAAAAGGTTTGGCCACAATGCAGAATGCACAACTAAAGATCAATGTGTTGCACTCCCTGAATCATGCTGCATCTCAGCTAATTTAAGCAAATGAAGTCACTTTACCCACAAATTGTTAAGGCCAGATATCAACCCCGGGTGGTTTTATCAGACTTGCCAGGTTGCGGTCACGGCAACTTGTGGTTTGCAGCACAGCTCCATTCACACATATTTGCTGAGATGCAACACTATTTAGGGAGTGTGACACAGTAATCTTTGTCTACATGACCCGTGACCCACACATGTCCCTACATTGCATAATTGCCAATAATTTTGGCTTGAATGTAAATCTACAATTCTCCTTTAGTCGTTACAGCAGATTGAATGTTTCTTTGGCCGTAGCTCCTTCACCAAAACAGATGATTTCTTAGGGGTTCTGAACTCACATGTAACAACCAGCAGATTGCTAGGCTGCCATAAATCTAAAAATGGGTTCTTTTTATGGGACTACCCTTTAGTTTAGACTTGACCTAGGTCAGCAAATCATTTTATACCCTAGTTAAAAGACATATATAGCTTTCTGATGGTGGCAGAGACAGCTCTTTTTATTATCTCGTTTCTTGTGCAGGCTTAAGATCTAAAATCTCCTAGAATTCCTTTGGAACTAGAGAAAAAAGAAACCTAACCGTTCAATAGTATTATAACTGCTGTCCCCAACAGCTAATCTGCCAGGAATGGGCCTGTCAGCAAGCTTGTTGATTGTTTTCATTGACAAACACTGTAATTGGGAATACAGGTCTGGACTATGATACAGGCTGTACCTCACTACCAGGGCAAGATGAGTAATGTGATGTGTTTGCAAAGTTTTATTCCTTTATACTTTATAAAATAAATCAAATAAGTCAAATTAAGATTTATATATTTTCAAAGTACTTTACATATATTTATTATACATGTTTTGTTCCTATATGTTCTACGTACATATAGTGTCTTAACGTACCAATTGTAGTACTACATGCTCATTACTGATTTATAGGGCTGCTGTGTGATTTCTGATAATTCCTCTTTTACCATCACCTGCAATGAAAGTATATTTGTGTGCAAGGAAAAAATAAAATGTCAGTAAAAAGCTTCACGGCGCTTTACAGTTATTATTGCTGAAAAAACTATGTCCTTCAAACTCATTCCAGTAGACCTTGGTATTTACCATAGCAATAGCATACAGTTCTGTTGTGTGGGCAGATATATCATTAATAATGTGTAAAATATGTGATCAGTGTCTATGATAATCAAGTTTACTAGACCCACATTATGCCCAAAAACGTATTGCAGGAACACAGTTAATGTGATTTAACAGCTCACAATGGTTTCATAATTTGCATGTGCAGAGTTGTTGGAATTTAAATGGTTCTTCTAAGCTACTTATAGATTTCCAGATTTAGGCCATTGTAGTGTGTAGAACACCAACCATGGTGTATACACACTATATACACTCCAGCCGTTGTTCTATGCGGCTGCACAAAAAACTGACATGTCTATTTTGTTAAGCCACTATTCAGTGAACAATGTGCATACAATTTTTTAGACTGTGCATACCATAATTTACATTATGTTCTATGGCTAATTGGAGTGCGGGTACACCCAAATGTGCTCGCATTCCAGTTAAAATGAAGTGATGTTCACCGCGCCAATTAGCCAGGTTAACATCACAGACATCGGTCGTTGTTTGACACGTGTGAACATGGCCTTAAACAAATAGCCTCTAGCACTGGGATTTTTTATAAAGGAAGCTGACAATCAGGTGAGTTATGCATCTTGTACTAGATCATCTAATATGGAATTTTATGGAATATGCTTTTGTGTTATTTTACCTAAACTGATAATTTATGACTGCTTATAAACATGGCTGTTTACAGGATTCTATATATGATGCCCATAGAAATAATTTGGATCATAGTACCTATACCTTGTACCATGCTGAAACATATGCCATAATATATCATTTTTTTGCCCCTGGAATATAGTCTATAGTGTACTCTTTGCACCATCATACAGTTGTTTGTATATATCATAGTCATATATACAAGTAAATGTTACATTTAGAATGAATTGAAAATATTTCAGCACTGTGAATGTATGCATGTACAGTTTATAACTGCTGACCTTCTCAGTATTTGTTTTATGTCAGTCTGCTGCTCACAGAGAAATATTTGTGTGTTTCCTAGCTATGCTAATTGTAAACTTTCAAGTGCATGTGATTAAAATCCAAACATGTATAGGAGAGTAACAAATAGGTTACCCTTAAGGCAAAACTTAAAAACTATGCTATTAAAACGATGCTGTAACTAGCTAAATCCCTGGGCACCCTCTGAATCGATATATCTATATTCAATACGCCCTCAGGTTTAATGATGTTGAGCCATCTTCTGAAAGCATGAGTTTACCCATGGCCATTTCTGTATTTTAGAAAAATGCCTAAACAATTACAAAAATACTTCCGTTAGTCAATGATCCCATGTTGAGTTAGCAGCAGGACGAAGTGGCTGCCTGAATAACCCCTTTAATGAGAGGAGAGGAAAACAAAAGGCAATCCCAAATAATGAATCATATTTAGATTTTTTTATGTAACTGGCAATTAATTAAAAAAAAAAAAAAAAAGTAAAATGGGTTGTGTGTCTCAATGGGGATTCACACAGAATGTTTTGGGCCTTATTTTTTTTTTTTACCAGAAAAAGGCCACATTCACGCGTCAGTATATTTTCAAGGATAAAATTTGTGATCTGCAAATTTTTATCCGTAATCCGCAAAAGTCTGTAGCGTGCTCTGTATTTTGTGCAGTCACAAATTAAAGGTGTAGTTATGAAAAAAAAAATGGGAAGACAAAAATATGCTTGGTGATGTTACAAAAATGTGGATAGTTTTGGGGATTGCTATGTGCTCTCTGCAAATTTTTCACTTTCCATTTAAAGAAACCATTGGTCCAAATTTCTTTTTACAGTATGGGGCAAAAAGAAATAAGAGCACATAGTTTGTTTAAGTAAAGAATTTATAAAAAAAGAAAAAAAAGAAAAAAGAGCATGACTCGAATAAAGTGGTGTGTCCTGTCACAAAGTAGAGCCCCTTTTGTATCCCAATTTACAACAGATAAGAGGCCTACCTTGTTGAAAACTTTCATTATGGTATGACATGGTATGTACAACTTACTCCTTATTCAGACACAAGGAGACATCAGTGCAAGGGAAGATTTGGTTGTTCTTGTAGATTAGTAAAGCTTTTGAATGCTTAACTGCCCAAGGTCATCTGCATGTGTTGTCATTTGTATAATGATGACTGTTTCTCTCCCTCTCTGTTCTTTTATCTTCATTATTTTGTATCACCATTGCCATCACAAGCTGAATTAGTATATAGTATACAAAATAGGGGGCATATATGAATGTTGTGCCAGTGGCACAGATTCTTACCTTCTCCATGGTGTGCGCCAGCCGTATGCTTGGCAAGATCACTCCTTTTAAAGCAGAGCGTTGGTCAGTAACTTAACCCATAGCTGCATCATGACGTTACTGATCGTCCTGGTGCTGCTAGGGGAGTTCAGAGGGGGGCTATTAGTGGGCACAGTCCGATAGCCGTGCCCGCTAATTAAGTATTAAGATGCAGCTGTCAAAGTACTTTTTGTTCGCCTTCCCTGGTGGTCTAGTAGGCAGATCGCCCCCCCCCCCCCCCCCCCCCTGTGACACGATCGCGGAGGGGCAATCCCTGTATCCTCACCCAGCCGGGGTCTACTGCATAGATCTCTATGAGAGACCAGTGAAGTAATGCTAGAAGTCCCCCAGGGGGACTTTTAGTATTTGTGAAAAAAAAAAAAATTATTAATACAAAATCCCCTCCCCTAATAAGTCAGAATTACCCCCCTTTCCCCATTTTATACATATATATATATATATATATATATATATATATATATATATATATATATATAAACATGTTTGGTATTGATGCGTGCGTAATTCCCTGAACTATTAAATTATCACATTCCTGATCTCGCACGGTGAATGGCGTAAGCGTAAAAAAATTACAAAGTGCAAAATTGTGCATTTTTGGTTGCATCAAATCTTGAAAAATTGTAATAAAAAGCAATCAAAAAGTCGCATTTGCGCAATCAAGGTAACGATAGAAAGAACACATCATGGCGCAAAAAATCACACTTCACACAGCCCCATAGACCAAAGGCTAAATGCGCTATAAGCATGGGAAAAGAGTCACTGTCGTATTTTTTATTTTTTTTTGCAGAAATCAATAGTCCAGGCGATTTTAAGAAACTTTGTAATTGGGTTTATTAGCCAAATCTGCCATTATCTGCATGTAAAAAGCCTTTTCCCAGGTCCCCCCCTCCTTCCTCTTTTTCATCCACTCTGAAAAATCTGAAAATTGTGACTTGTTGCAGGAGACGTACCCTGTCTGCTCAAGGGAGAGGGGAGGGGGGAGGAGGAAGGAGGGAGTTAGCCGGCAGCAGAAAGCAGATAACAGAGGATTACAGGCACGGAGCTGGGTGACAGCTGTAATCCGAGCTCAGACAGGTCACTGGTGATGGTCAGAAGAGATATCCCGTGAGGGATTTGTAGATTAACTCTTTGTTGTCCTGTTTTGGTCTTTTCTTTAGCTCTCTCCATAGGAGAACAATGAAGACAGGGGGGAGAGCTTCAAACTGCTTTTTCATGATAAAAATGCATTTTTCGGATAATAAACCCAATTACAAAGTTTCTTAAAATCGCCTGGACTATTGATTTCTGCAAAAAAAAATTTCACGACAGTGACACTTTAAGGAAGATATTTTTTTAAAAGGTTTTAATTTTTTGAAAGCCATCAAGTAAAATAAAAGTTACACAAGTTACATATCCATGTAATCTTAACAACAATATTGTTACATTTATAACAAGTTAGTTTTATCCTAGGGCGAACGGCGTAAAAACAACCCCCCCCCCCCCCCCAAATATAAAAATTGTGTGTTTTTTTTTTTAAATTTAACCACACATATAAGTTTCATGGAATATTTTAGACAACAATTACATCTGCCATTGCAAAGTACAATTAGTGGCGCAAAAAATTACGGCTCATCTAGTTCTCTAGGTGGAAAAATATTATACTTGACACGACCTGCAAGTTTAAAGTCCTGACAAAATGGAAAAAATACATCAGAGTGTGGGACCATAAAATGTTATAGAAAGTATATTTACCCCCCCTTCCCCCACTTCAGCACTGCATTATGGCTCCCGTACCTGCCGGCAGTGGCGTAGCTACCGCGGTTGCGGCGGTCGCCGCCGTGACCGGGCCCGCCACAAGGGGGGCCCGCGAGGCCCTCCCGATCAACCACTCTTGTGACCGCAAGCATTGTTTTGCTTGCGGTCACAAGAGTCTGGCTCCGTCTTCCCCCGCCTGCTGCGCGGCTGCCGGGGGTGTCGCGTCTTACCCCCGGCAGAGCGCGCATCCCAGAGCTCCCTGCACGCCTTGGGCCCTGACTTCCGGTTCCGGCGCGCAGGGAGCTCTGGGATGCGCGCTGCCGGGGATAAGATGCGACACCCCCGGCAGCCGCGCAGCAGCAGGGGACAGACCAGGAGGAGTGAGGATTAACGTGGGAGCGCATTGTCAGGTGAGTTAAGTTTTGTTTTGTTTTTTTATCAGCCTGCACGGGTGGGGGGAAAGAAGGGGGCATCTATGAGGGTGGGGGAAAGAGGGGGCCATCTATGAGGGTGGGGGGAAAGAGGTGGCCATCTATGAGGGTGGGGAGAAAGAGGGGGCCATTTATGAGGGTGGGGGGGAAAGAGGGACCATCTATAAGGGAGGGGGGAAGGGGACCATCTATAAAGGGGGGAAAGGGGACCATCTATAAGGGAGGGGGGAAAGAGGACCATCTATAAGGGAGGGGGGGGAAGGGGACCATCTATAAGGGAGGGTGGGGGGAGAGGGGGCCATCTATAAGGGAGGGTGGGGGGAGAGGGGGCCATCTATAAGGGAGGGTGGGGGGAGAGGGGACCATCTATAAGGGAGGGTGGGGGAGAGAGGACCATCCATAAGGGAGGGTGAGGAGAGAGGGGGCCATCTATAAGGGAGGGGGTAGAGGGGTCCATCTATAAGGGAGGGGGTATAGGGGACCATCTATAAGGGAGGGTGGGGGGAGAGGGGGCCATCTATAAGGGAGGGTGGGTGGGAGGGGGCCATCTATAAGGGAGGGTGGGGGAGAGGGGGCCATCTATAAGGGAGGGTGGGGGGACTATCTATAAGGGAGGGTGGGGGGAGAGGGGACCATCCTTAAGGGTGGGTGAGAGCGGGGACCATCCATAAGGGAGGGTGAGGAGAGAGGGGGCCATCTATAAGGGAGGGAGTAGAGGGGTCCATCTATAAGGGAGGGGGTAGAGGGGTCCATCTATAAAGGAGGGGGTAGAGGGGGCCATCTATAAGGGAGGGGGTAGAGGGGGCCATCTATAAGGGAGGGGGTAGAGGGGGCCATCTATTTGGGGGGGGGCAACAAAGGGGGAGAGGGAATACACAGAGGGGGGCATATATTATTAGGGGGTCACATAGAGTCAGGGCTACCCACTAAATGAGGGTGTAAAGGGGCCAATACAGATGTGCAGTTTGTATAGAGATGAGGATGGTGCCAGTGTGGGGAGCCTAATATGTCTGTCTGGCAGATTCTGTGGATTCGTGACTCGGAGAAGTTCTCATAACGGCCCAGGACAGATGGAGAAGATGAAAAGGAAAGAACTCCGATCAGAAAAGACGTCTCCTGTGAGTCACCTGATATATCTGCACTGTAATGTATATGGTGTATAGAGCCTGTGTAGAGCTGGGGCCACCTCTATATGACTGGATGAGGTGATTTAGTATACTGGATTTGGTCAGTAACAATATGGTGGTGATGGTAGTGGTTGTGGTGTGGCGGTAATGTTTTATTCCTATATACTGGTATTACTGATAATATTGGTCTCAGTATACAGGATTTTTTCGGTAACAGTATGGCTGTAACAGGTAATATCTGTCTTGGGGTGTGTGTGTGTATATATATATATATATATATATATATATATATACACCAATAGCATCACTTGGTCGTGAAAGGAGGGGGGGGGGCCCAAGCTGGCCTCTTGCACCAGGGCCCAGGAGACATTAGCTACGCCCCTGCCTGCCGGCCTTCTCTGGCTGTGATTCCTGAAAGATCCTGACCTAGGCTCAAGAATGACAATCAGTTA
This sequence comes from Dendropsophus ebraccatus, assembly GCF_027789765.1. Lineage (NCBI taxonomy): Eukaryota > Metazoa > Chordata > Amphibia > Anura > Hylidae > Dendropsophus > Dendropsophus ebraccatus. Next base: position 132,434,634 of record NC_091455.1, read on the forward strand.
ATGAGACAGGACACCGCTGGAGTCACTAAGTACTTTCCCCAGGGTCATGGTGTACTGTACCAGGAAGCCGGGATAAATTGATGTCCGGCAGCTGTCGGAGAGCGGTAAGAGTGGTGATGAGGAGGCACGGGGATGGGTAAATATATTTTCATTGTGTTCCCCTGCCCGCTTTCTGCTTAGGATTTTTTGTTTTTCCTGTGCAGCAGGCATGGGTGAACCAGCTAACCACCCCTGGATACACTGGCTCGGCACTGCTACAAACAGCTAGAGTAGTGACTGTTGTATATTGTGCAGTTGTCGTACGGGAGGGAGGACAGAGTCACGAATGAGACTTGACCACAGAATAGTCTACTAAATAAGCTGAAGGACAGTACAAGATATCAGCCTCTATAGACAATATACAGTCTGTTTACAGTTGCAATAATTTTAGTAGGAGGCAAACACTTGTAGGTATATAGAATTCACAAAGGAAGGCACGGCGGGTACGTTGGTGGATAAGATAAATGTTTCACACACTCAGAACACAATAGTTGCTTGGGATATATTGGAATACAGGTATAGAGAGTTTAGTTAGTTGAAATAAATTTATAGTGGTAAAACAAGGGTGACTTGTATAGCCTTCAGAGGTAGCAGAAGAAGAGAACAGCTCCCCTGCGTGAATAGGTTAGTCTCATGCACTGCCGTCTCTACACACAGTGCTGTAGCCAGACACAGCCAGGTAATCAGGAGAAAGAAGAAAAGTTGTTTAGTCCAGCACATGGGCCCTGGCCTTTTGGCCAGTCTCAGGGAAGTCTTTCAGCAGGCTTGTTGTAGTGTTGCTTCTCATACATAAACTCACTGCAGACTACAGACTAACAGACCCAGGCAACCGACCCAGGCCCATCCCCAGTATATATAATCTATAAACAAAATAACCCTCTCTGATAGGGTAAGAGATCCAAAGGACGCTAGCTCAGAGATTGGACAGTGGCATGAACATACATAATAAATACAGACCTCAGTTAACCCTTATATACTTTTGGACCATCAGCCGTGCAAGGAACAGTGACATCTAGTGGCGGGAGTCGAATACTACTGACTTCAGTCTCAAAGCTTACACATACATATAGTACCGTTCTATACTTGGTAAAAAGAACAGTGGACCCCGCTATGTGACACTGCACCTGTATCTCTCCTTTAACTGTATTAGTTTAGATGGAATTACCCCTTTAACTGAAAGGTAAGGCTGGACACACCTACAGATTCTTGAAAAAGAAAATATTAGTCCCTACACATTCTCTTACATACGCATTACTAGCCTTCATAAATCCCAGGTCACCCAAGTAAGAACAATGCTTTACATGTACAGTGGTGCCTTGGATTACGAGAATAATTCGTTCCGGGGCTGTGCTTGTAATCCAAATCCACTCTTAAACCAAAGCAAATTTTCCCATAAGAAATCATAGAAATTGGTTCCACACCCCAAAAAAAAAATATTTATTATTCTGAATAACATGTACAACTAATGAAACAAACCTTCAGAAACAGCAGAATATGTGATATTATAAGTTACTATGCAATAATGGAGAGGATGGGAAACACAAGGCCTGACAGAGACTGCAGGGGACATGAAGGAATGAGCAGGGCAGATGTGGGCACATACATGCAGCGCTCTCTGTCCGGGGAGAGAGGGGTTACAGCTATGGAGATATTACCTCCACAGTCCTGTCCCCTGATGTAAGCCCCAGTGTAGAGTGGATCTGCTATGATTTGGAAGGTGAGGGAGACTTCCTGGGTCAAAGTACAGTGCTGTAGACCACCCTGTGCAGACCATGCCCCTCCTCCACTCGCGCTCTCACCTAGTACAGGGAGCTCTTAAACCAAAACAATGCTCTCAAACCAAGTCACAATTTTGAAAAACTGTGAGCTCTTAAAGCAAAACGCTCTTAAACCAAGTTATTCTTAAACCAAGGTACCCCTGTATAGCCCTATTGATTATAATATAAAATATAGCGAGTTGTCTCCACATGGTAACATGTAGTAGAGACTATAATTGTCAGGACGTTGCTGTTTACCCACATGAACATGCATCTAGGAAATACAGTATATGCTTCACAACAGAATATGTGCTCATGTAAAAAAATGAATAACTGCGGAGAGGACTTCTGCTTGTTCCCCACTGACCACAACTGCCACAGCCCCAGATCAGCACAAAAATGAGGATGCCAAGAAGCCATTCAATTCAAAGGGTCTCAATGGCCTCTGCAAATTCAGGATAACTGGGAAGCTTTCTTCCACAATTAGAATCCAAATTGTTTTATAATGTAATCTGCCATACTAAATTAAGCAGACTGTCCTCTCTGTAATTTGTTTAGTATAGACTAGTACTGTTTAACGGTTGGGCTGGGAATGAGCGGTGTTTTCTAGCAAGTTTTCTATGAAATTATCAGTCAGGAATGAATTTGTTGCTCATCCACATTAATATAACTGCAGAAGTTTGAGGCCAGTTTTGGCACCAAATATTGATTTGAAGATTGTAAGCTCTTGAAAAGCATTGCCTTAAAAAAAATACTGAAATGTTCCAAAAAACAATCTTAGCATCCTTTTTTTTTTTACCAGTGAAGTGCCCACAGACCATCTGAATCTTCCCTTTCATTATTATACATAGTCCTTGCTAGTGGGTTTTATAGCGTTTTATCCTCAACACTTGACCCCTTCTGTGGATCAGAATGGTTTGCATCCCTGTCAGACCATAGGGGTGTGTTCACATTTACTTAATCTGCTGTTGATTTCACAATGTAGATATTAGGCGGTTGATTTGAATATAACTAAATAGCATAAAATCTGCAGCCAAAATTTTTCAGCGTAAAATCTGCAGCAAATTTCTGGAGGCTTTCAGAAGAATTTAGTACCAGAGTCCGTGCACAGCTGGAATCTAAGAAAAAGGTTTTCTCTGGACAAACCTTTTTAATCCTATTATGATTTCTGCTAAAGCCTCATAAAAGAAAGCTGACAGCAGAGAATTGTGGGTAAAACTGTTGTCAGGCACAAATTGTAAGGATATATATTACCTTTTTGTTCTGTGTCCGCTTCCTCATTTTAGCTTTTTTTTATTCCTTCCCAGTGTCACAGAGGCATGTGTGTGGCACTGCTGCTTCCCGCCCTGCTTTGCTGTCTCACAATGCTTCCGCCTCCTCACAGACTGACTGACAGGCGGGTCTCCCACAGGCCTGCTGAAATCTAACACAGGCGCTCTGGATTATCCGCTTCTCCTTTCTCATTTTCAATGGGGACCTCTGAGACTTACCCCACTTTAGCTTGCACAAACTGACAGGCTGAATGCTGAAGGAGATCTCGACATTGTAAAATAATGAAAAAATGCTAAAAACGAAGAAGCAGAAAGATTACACTTGGCACAGTCATTTGGAAGTCAGAGTCTCATAATCTGGAAAATGTTTGTTCTTCAAATATAACTTCATTGTTGGAAAGAATAAGGAGAAAAAGTAGAGTGTGTTTCTATTTGGGCAACATGTGAGTTGTGACATGTGAACTGGGGTATTGTCTTGCGGAAGACAGACACCTTTGGTGGGCCTCACACCTTACACCACCTCAGAACCTGTAAAAGAAGGACCCTTAACACATTAGAGTTTTAAATTGATACATTAGCTATAGAGACTTATAACATTACACATGTGCAGTTTCAGCATCCTGCAATAAATAGAAGTGGATGGGGGAAATCTTTAATAAACAGCCCTCGTATGTATGTCTGATGTACTATTCATGCCTGGTTGTACCTGTCATTCTTGGCTGTCAATTTCCCTGAGTGTCATTTACTCTTTAGCAGTCTCTGAGTCAACAGAGGCTGGGTCATTGGTGTGCTCTTGATCCTCTGCTTAAAGTTATAAACTAAGTCCACACAAAATACATAATTTCCCAAGTTCATGATGTTCAGAGACTGATGTACTCCACAATAGTCACTACAGTAATAGTATTTTTTGAGGCTTTTATGACATCTGCATCTGAGGCACTGTTAGCAGCCTACAATGCAGAATACATGAATAACTTCCATAATAAGCTGAAGCCGCGCAGACCCAAGAGTGATGGAAGCTAACAGTGACAACCACGCCATGTCATAACATGAAAGGACAATGAGAGTCTGTTATGTAATATATGTATAGAACTTATTCTATATTCCGTAAAAATAAATCCATGAGAACATTCCTTTCTCAATTAATAAACTACTGCAACTTGCTAGAGTTCAGCCTGTACAGAATTGGTCATGGAAATGTTATCTGCTGTAACAATACATTGCAGCTGTCTTAGACACAAACTGGTAATGAAATCCTCCCACTCAGGCAGTTGGAGGCATAGAGTTTGCAGGATAAAGTTGATTTATATTATGCTTCTCTATGCATCCATTACCCTACTAGTTACACTGTCCAGATGAAGAGAAGAGAAATAAACTTACTGCATGCATGCTGCCTTCCTTAGAAATGTGTGGGTAAAGTACTGTAAATGACTACCAGCAATCTTCATGCTGAATGCTGCCTAACAATCAAGGCAAACGTGATATAAATCCTCCTGCAGTGTCACTCTGGGATAGTAATATATGTTCAAGGCGTAACACTGGGGTTCTAATCTCCCATCAAGCTAAGATTCCCTTAGTAAAGCGATCAACATTCAGTGCCTAATTTTACATATTCAGGATTATTGTTAGAAGATGTTTTACATGACATGAAGGAATTTTCCATCACTGCAGCACAAATCTTATGAAATCTGTTGTGCTAATAAAATAAAGAAAAGGTGAAAAATCCTGATCTCTGCCACTGGCATAGTTACTATGGGAGCCCTACTCCCATACAGCATATGGGACCTTAGAACACAGAACCTAGGGTTACCACAATCATCTCTTCCACTGTGCAGAATGAGATCGGTGCTGGGCTGTAGCACAATGGAAAGAGGTTTTAGTGAGAAGGACTTTTTATTTAACCACTAGTGGTCAGTACCTTTAAACCTTTAACCTCTTAGGGACATATGACGTACCCGTACGTCATATGTCCCCAAGAGGTGTTCAGAGGGGGGCCACGCCTCTGAACTGCCACACTCCCGACTGCTATCTGCAGCAAGGGACTGCGGCTATTAGAGGGAATGGTCCGCTCACTGCTCCCGCTAATTAACACCGTTGGATACAGCTGTCAAACATGTCAACGTGTTAAATGCAGCCCATCCCTGGTGTCTAGTGGCGGATTCCCCCCCTGCCATGCGATCGCGAAGGAGGGATCCCTTCATCTTACCGAGTCGGGGCTCAGCGACGTAATGGCGCTGATCCCTGCTCGGTATTCTATTGTATTGGCCTGCAGCAGGCCAAAGCAATAGAGCACAGATCTTATCTCTATGAGAGATCAGTGTAGCTGTATTAGAAGTCCCCCAGGGGGACTTCAAATTAAAGTCAAAGTAAAAGAAAAAAAGAGTTTCCATTATTAAAAAGCCCCCTCCCCTAATAAAAGTTTGAATCACCCCCCTTTTCCCATTTTATTAATAAAAATAAATAAACAAACATGTTTGGTAGCGTCGTGTGCGCAATCGCGCAAACTTTTAATTTATACCATTCCTGATCTCGCACAGTATACGGTGTAATTGCAAAGACCCGCCGAAGTGCAAAAAATGTGCATTTTTGGTCTCATTAAATCCACAAACATTGTAATGAAAAGCGATCAAAAAGTCGCATATACGCAATCAAGGTACCGAAAGAAAGAACACATCATTGCGCAAAAAATGACACCTCAATCAGCCCCATGAACCAAAGGATAAAAGTGTTATATGCATGGGAATAGAGCAATTTTAGGGAACGTTTTTTTGCTGTAGAAGGTTTTATTTTTTTAAAAGCCATCAAATAATATAAAAGTTATGCAAGTTGCATATCGTTTTAATCATACTGACTTGAGGAACATGTCTAACATGTCAGTTTTTCCAAAGGACAAACCGCGTAAAAACGATTGTTTTTTAATTTCACTGCGCACAAATTTTTTTTCTGATTTCGCCTCATATTTTATGCAAAAATTAAGTGTGCTATTGCAAAGTACAATTAGTGACGTGAAAAATAAGGGCTCATGTGGGTTTCTAGGTGACAAAATGCAACTGCTATGGCCTTTTAAACACAAGGAGGAAAAAGCGGAAACGCAAAAGAAAATTGGTTCCGTCCTTAAGAGGTTAAAGGACATTAAGGTCTATTTTTAAAGTGCATCTTACTTAAAACAGTTATTACAGAGTCCTTTAAAGCTTACAATGAGGTATTTCTCTCAATACCTTTTAGTGCAAATGTGGAAAGAAATAGTTGAAATAAAGCAGAGTGCTTCAAAGCCCCCTTCATACATCCGTTTCAGGAGGCTTCAGGACTTCCTTTTTTTTTGCTAATTAGCTGTACATTTAAATTTTATTAATATTTGCAAATGCACTTAATTATTTTTATAACTGTATTTTTGAGATATACACACTTTACTTTCCTGTCTCGCGCCGGCTCTTTTCAAAAGAGCCGGCGCGAGACAGGAAGCTCCCATCATGCAGAGCGGCAGCAATGCTGGGGGCGCCGCCATATTGATGACGTCACTTTGCGTTCCACCGCTGGAACGCAAGTGACTAAATTAAGATGACAGCGCCCGGCAGCGGACAAGAGGATTGGGTAAAGTATAAGATACAGACTGCAAAGGCAGTCTGTATCTTCATAAATAGACAAAATGAAGATACAGACTGCCTTTGCAGTCTGTATCTTATACTTTACCTCATCCTCTTGTTCGGTACAGCAAGGCCGGCGCCGCCATCTTGAATACGTCACTTGCGTTCCAGCATTGGAACGCAAAGTGACGTCATCTAGATGGCGGCACCGGCCTTGCTCCACCGGAACAAGTGGATTAGGTAAAGTATAAGATACAGACTGCAAATGCAGTCTGTATCTTCATAAATAGACTTCATAAAGATACAGACGGCCGCCGCCATCTTGATGAGGTCACGCTGGCACGCACGTGCGTTCCAGCGTGACGTCATCAAGATGGCGGCGCCCCGGCATTACTACACCGAAGAAGAGGATTAGGTAAAGAATAAGATACAGACTGCAAAGGCAGTCTGTATCTTCAGGAATAGACTTAGGGAGAGAGGACCTTTAATAATAGGGACAGTGATTTTTAGGTGATAGGTTCTCTTTAAGGATAGATGTCTGTGGGGCATCCGCTCATGAAATCCTGACAGGCAGGTTCTATAATTTCCTCACCTATTTTCTGGAATGGACAACCTTCAGGAAAAATCCTGAAGGGTGTCAGTGCCCAATGCAACCCTATGGGTCAGGAAATCCTGAAAGGAATTCCTGGTAAGAAATCTGGACAGATGTTCCTGAAGTGAAAGGGGCATGATTTTCACACCTTCCCTTGCACAATCCACTAACATGCAACAGCAGTTGTTATTAGACCTATAGTGTACAGAGCACCATGTAAACTTGAATTTAAAGTCCCACAGTTAAAAGCTTAATGGCCCTTTAAAGTGTTAAAGTGTAAATGTGATTTTTTTTTAAATGTTGCACAGGTGTGTCAAAATTTTACAGTGGTTTGAGCTCCAGTGCTGAGCTTCCGTTTCGTTAGATATAGCTGAGTGAAGTGCACAGCGGTGCGTTTCACTCCCTGGCTCGGTGCTAAATACAAAGGATTGTAGGTGACAGGATCTATTTTAAGTGTATGGAGCCCATCTCATCCTATCAGGCACATCAAGCACTGAGCCAGAGAGTAATGGGCACAGCTGTTTGCGTCTGCTGGCTATATCTAGAAATTAGAGATGAGCGAACCTCGAGCATCCTCGAGTCCATCCGAAATGGATCGTTCGGCATTTGATTAGCGGTGGCTGCTGAAGTTGGATAAAGCCCTAAGACTATGTAGAAAACATAGATATAGTCATTGGCTGTATCCATGTTTTCCAGACAACCTTAGAGCTTTATCCAAGTTCAGCAGCCACCGCTAATCAAATGCCGAACGTTCGGGTTCGGATGGACTCAAGCATGCTCGAGGTTCGCTCATCTCTGCTAGAAATAAGAAGTTTTTGTAAACTAAATCAGAAGTTTTTGTAAAGGACAATAATGTTTTAATTACCCCCAATTAACATTGTACAAGTAATAGTGGTAGTTTGTAGAAAATAACTATGGTTTGCCTCTGGGTCAAAACTTTTATCACTGAGTGTTCTCCATGCTGACAGGTTCTGAAGTAGAAATTTAATTGCAATTTCTTTTCAGTACAATTGTCCGCCTAATTGGATGAGATACATTTCAGGCAAAACATGGCATGTTCACTGTGACTGATGGCCTCAATGGCCTTTAACTTCCTGCATCCATTATACGCTTGAGTTCAATAATGATTCTCACTATGCACTGCCTGATTATGGAAAAAATAACAATGTTCTGTAGTGTAGAGAATTCATCAGTACGGCGCATTGATGACATACTGAATAAAGCAATTATGAGAAGTAAATAGCCACAGCCTTCTGGAACAGATCACTACTTTCCTGGTACATCTTTGAAGGCTTTTGTTTTAGAATTGATCTGCATATTTATATAACTGAATAAGGGATTTTAGTCCTAATGAAAGGGTTTACATGCTTGCCCTGAACAAAAAATAATGAATTTTAACTGTTAACCTCTTAAGGATCTCTGATGTGCCGTTAGGTCATGGGAGCCTGTCAATAAGGACCCATAACATACCGGTACGCCAATAGGTCTGGAGGCTTTATGAAGCAAGCTCAGGAGTTGAGCTTGCTTCATAGAGCTTGAGGACCAGCTGCTATAAGGGTCCTCACTGTTAATGATGTTCCGCCACGGTGGCCCGGCCGACAGCCATTACCCTTTCAATAACTCTTAAATGCAGCTTCGCTCCTGTCATTGTCCAATTGGGACCCCCGAAGTGTGACGACACAGTGTGGCAGTCAGATGTGTGATCCTCTAATTGAGTCTAATAGAGGCACACTCTATGTGAGGATCGCAGATAACACTGATCAATGCTATGCTATGGTATAGCATTAACCAGTGTAACAAAGTAATGTATGAATGTAATAGTCCCCTAGGGGGACTAAAAAGTGTAACATAAAAAAGTTTAAAAAACAAAACAAAATATGACATAGTCTCTTTCCAACCCAATAAGTTTAAATCACCCCTTTCCTAGTTTTTATATGAAAATAAATTAACATATTATATATTGTATCCTGCATACTAACAAAATATAGTGATAGTGTTCCCATTAAGAACTGAGTAAATGAGAAGAGCAAAAGAACACCAAAATCTAAAAGCGGTATGGCTCTTCAAAAGTGAGGTGGAAGAAACAAAACCGCAAAAATGAAAATTGGCGCGGTGCTTAATGCCAAAATCCACAGTGCCCTTAAACTGTCACTGTTGTGTGTTTTTTTGCACAAATCAATAGTCCAGGCAATTTAAAGAGGATGCACCATCAGGTACATCCTCTTTAATATGACCCACGGAAAAAACGGCGCCTTCATGGGGAAGCCGGTGCTGCGGTTCGTTTTTTGAACTGCAGCCTGGTTCCTGTGTACAGCGACGTTCTATTCACGGGTACCGGGGCTGAAGCACAGGAGGCGGGCCGACCCGCCCCCAGTGGGAGAGAATTCCCTCCCCTCTATGACGCAGCTCCATTAGAATCAATGAAGCCGCGTCACAGAGGGGAGGGAATTCCCTCCCACTGGGGGGGGGGGGGTCGGCTCGCCTCCTGTGCTTCAGCCCGGGTACCCGTGGATAGAATGGCACCATACACAGGAACCAGCAGCAGTTCAAAAAACGGACCGCGGCACCGGCTTCTGTGGGTCATATTAAAGAGGATGTACCTGATGGTACATCCTCTTTAAGAAACATTGTAATTGGGTTTATTAAGCAAATATGCCATTATCTGCATTCAAAAAGACTTTCCCCAGGTCCCCCCCCCCTCCTCTCTCTCATTCACTGCTCATTATCAGGAAATCTCGACTCTTTTACATCAGCCATGCCCTGTGTAACCTATGGAGAGGGGCGGGGGGAGGAGGGAGCAGAGAGCAGAGAACAAAGGATTACCCTGCAGGACCTGTGTGAAAGCCAGTATTCAGAGGTCAGAGAGGTTAGTGCTGAGGAGATAGCTCGTTGATGTAGCTGTAAATTAACTCTTTGTTGTCCTGTTTTGGTGCCTCATCTCCCTCAACCCCTCCCCTCTCCATAATGCATGCTAATAAACCCAATTACAAAGTTTCTTAAAATAGCCTGTACTATTGATTTCTGCAGAAAAAAAATAAAAAAATAAATGACAGTGACACTTTAAGGGGGTGAGATAAATGCTTTATTGCTGAGATGATTGGAAGAGTAGAGATGGAACTTAAAGGGGTTATCCAGTGCTACAAAAACTTGGCCACTTTCTTTCAGAGACAACATGACTGTTGTCTCCAGTTCAGGTGCGATTTGCAATTAAACTCTATTCACTTCAATGAAACTGAGCAGCAAAACCCTGCCCAAGTTGGAGACAAGAGTGGTGCTGTCTCTGGAAGAAAGTGGCCATGTTTTTGTAGCGCTGGATAACCCCTTTAGGCCAGGTTCCGACTATGTAACTGTGCGGCTGTATTTGCGGCTGTAATTGTGCGGCGGTATTTTTGGTGGTTCATGCGTACGCTGGAAAGTATAGGATATACGGCTGCACAGTGCACACTATGTATGAATCTACGGCCCGATCGTAAATGGACCCGTAAAAAATGAACAAGCAATAGAGCTTTCTGTACTAATCATCACTTTACTTTAATGAAAACATCAAATGTTTCTTCTAATTATGTTATCACAATAGCATTATTAGAAGAAACATTTAGAATTATATGTGCGCTCAGCTGATTGGCTGATCGGCTGAGTGCACAAATAATTAGCGGGTCCGCAGCACAGTGACTTCATTGTGCTGCGGACCAGCGAAGAGGACACATCGGGGTGAGTATAGAGCTCTCCCCTCCCCAGCACTGCACCCCTCCCAGCAAGGAAGGGGGGGTCAGTTAACCCCTTCCTTGCTGGGATGGGTGCAGTCTGACATCAGTCTGGCCCCCAAGGGGTTAAGGGGGATGCAATACATCCTCCCTTAACCCCTTGGGGGCCAGACTGTAAGCAGCGATCAGTAAAGATGCTGCATACTGTAAGGTGCACAACACCGCTCATAATGATGGGTGTTGTGCTCCTGTTTGTGTGTTTTTTGTGTGTTTCTCCCTTTTTGTTTTTCAGATATCGGTATCCTGTGGATTACGTCGGATTCCGTGGACTACGTCGATGACCAGCGTTTTTTTAATGTTTTTTTTTTTATATAAAATGGTCAATGAGGGGTGTGGGGGTGTTTTTATTTGAATAAAATTTTTTTTTAACTTGTGTCTTGTCTTTATTTCTTTACTTTATAGACTTAGTAGTGGAAGCCGTCTAATAGACGGAATCCATTACTAAGTTGGGGCCTAGTGTTAGCCGGTATAAAATGGCTAACACTAACCCCCTATTATTACCCCAGTACCCAATGCCACCAGGGGTACTGGGAAGAGCCGGGTGCCAGTGGTCCCGGAGCGTCAAAATTGGCGCTCCTGGACCGGGCGGCAGCAGGCTGGTAAGATTTAGGCTGGTGAGGGCCTAAACCAATGGCTCTTCCCACCCTGGTGTTACCAGGCTGCTGTCGTTTGGTTTTTAACCCGGCTGGTTATAAAAATAGGGGGGACCCTATGCGGGTTTTTTTTTTTTAAATAAATAAATAATATAAAAAAAAACGCATAGGGTCCCCCCTATTTTTATAACCAGCTGGGTTAAAAACCAAACGACAGCAGGCTGGTAACACCAGGGTGTGAAGAGCCATTGTTTAGGCCCTCACCAGCCTAAATCTTACCAGCCTGCTGCCGCCCGGTCCAGGAGCGCCAATTTTGACGCTCCGGGACCACTGGCACCCGGCTCTTCACAGTACCCCTGGTGGCATTGGGTACTGGGGTAATAATAGGGGGTTAGTGTTAGCCATTTTATACCGGCTAACACTAGGCCCCAACTTAGTAATGGATTCCGTCTATTAGATGGCTTCCACTACTAAGTCTATAAAGTAAAGAAATAAAGACAAGACACAAGTTAAAATTTTTTTTTATTCAAATAAAAATACCCCCACACCCCTCATTGACCATTTTATAAAAAAAAAAGTAAAAAAAACGCTGGTCATCGACGTAGTCCACGGAATCCGACGTAATCCACAGGATACCGATATCTGAAAAACAAAAAGGGAGAAACACACAAAAAACACACAAACAGGAGCACAACACCCATCATTGTGAGCGGTGTTGTGCACCTTACAGTATGCAGCATCTTTACAGATCGCTGTTTACAGTCTGGCCCCCAAGGGGTTAAGGGAGGGTATATTGCATCCCCCTTAACCCCTTGGGGGCCAGACTGATGTCAGACTGCACCCATCCCAGCAAGGAAGGGGTTAACTGACCCCCCCCTTCCTTGCTGGGAGGGGTGCAGTGCTGGGGAGGGGGTGGGGAGAGCTCTATACTCACCCCGATGTGTCCTCTTCGCTGGTCCGCAGCACAATGAAGTCACTGTACTGCGGACCGGCTCATTATATGTGCGCTGAGCCGATCAGCCAATCAGCTGAGCGCACATATAATTCTAAATGTTTCTTCTAATAATGCTATTGTGATAACATAATTAGAAGAAACATTTGATGTTTTCATTAAAGTAAAGTGATGATTAGTACAGAATGCTCTTTTGCCGGCAATATGAATTAACGGCTTATGGAGCTTCCTGTACTAATTAATATTTAATTAATAAAACACATTTTCGATTAAATAAATTCAGTTTCGTTGTTCAATAATTTAATTCTAACGAATCCATCATTGTGCAATTAAATATACTGTCAAAAAATAAATATATATATATAAATATACATTTATTTATATATCTATTTATTTTAACAGTGTATTTAATTGCAAAATGATGGATTAGTTTAAATGTAATTATTGAACAACGAAAGGGACTTTATTACAAAGAAAATGTGTTTTATTATTTTAATAGATTAACCATGAGAGACATCGGCATACTGCAGAGGATCGCAAACCCCGGTAATAGCAATTCATGTAAACTGTGTTCCCTGCTTTCCCAGATGCATCCAGAGGTGTTTGCATCACTTTCTTAAGATTTTATTTGTTATTTTTAGTTGAACCAGATTTCCAAGTAAATGACCGTATGTTTTGAGCCGCATGTCTATTTTTTCCCACGGCCGTAGTTTCATCCGCACATTTACAGCCGCATAAAAATTACAGCCGCACAGTTACATAGTGTGAACCTAGCCTTAATCTGGACATAGTGAGGCATATTCATCAATTCATTTGGTATATTTTAGAGCATGCTAGTACATATTTATTATGTGTTTTAGCCACGACTCCCTTGTGGAGCAAGGCACAAGTGGAGGGGTGGTTGTATTCAGTGAGGAGGCCTACCACTCCAGAATGCCCCAAAATATATTTATTTTTTCCCATTGTCTAAAATATAGACAGACATGCAGCATTGCATCGATTATTAGAATAAAATATTAGAATATACCAGTGTGCTTAGAACTGTTTGTTTCATCTTCTGCTGTCTAGTTATTAAACAGTGATGATAAATCTAGACACGGTAACTGTTTGTTATGATTTATGAGAATGTATAATACTTATCAGTTGATAATTTAAATACATTTGAATCTTATGGCTTTGTTATTACAGGCTTTTGAGAACCCAGTCATTGGAATGGTACTACAACAATGTGAAAAGCCGCTTTAAACGCTTTGGAAGTGCCAAAGTGCTAAAGAATCTATATAGAAAGCACAGGCTGGAGACAGGAGCCTGTGCAGATGCTGCAGGTAAGATTTTTTTGTTACAATCAAAAATCATTCAGTTTATGTGCCAATATGCAAATAGTTCACACCAGACCAAAATTTGCTGCATTGGGCTATGTTTCCACAATGTTTTTGTCTTGTCCGTTTGTAATTTTTTAAAATGACATCCGTTGCAGTTTGGCAACCTGCCAGTGCAATAACGACTGTTGATACGTTATTCTGGTTCAGGTGAACTGATTGCCCTTTGGGTGTGTCTTTGATTTATAAGTCCATTGAATTTAATTGTAAAGACTGTGAAAGGACGGTGAAAAAAGAACAGTGTGTGGACAACTAAAAAGTAACGTCCGTTGTTTGCAAAAGATGTCCAAAAATAATTGTCATGATCATTTAATACCTGTGCATTGGCTGGCTGTCATTCCATAGACTTCAATGCATTCCACTGAGGCTTTATTGAAAAGCAGCAATAAGGGACATCTTTTTAACCCCTTCACCTCAGTAATACATACATATTCGTTCCGACAGAACATACCCTGTGCAGTAGGAATGTATATATACGTTCCTGACACTGAAGGGGTTTGATGTGTGTGGGACCGCTGCAGTGCGAGCGACCCTGCACACATCAGTGTCCCGGGAGCAGTGGCGGATTAAATGTACCCTGGGCCCGGGCTGTCCACCCAACCTGCCCCCCCCCCCGGTCAATCCACCCACATTATACTCAGCTACTGCCCCCCCCACGCTGTCCCCAATAAACATAATGTTTCGTCCCTTGCTGCTCCCAGTAAGCATTGTCAACCCCACCTCCACTGCCCCCAATAAACATACTGCCACCTGGTTTCAGGAGAGGAGGGAGCTGATCTTATAGGGGAGGTCGCAGGGTCACAGCAGCACAGAGTATGTCAGGAGTGGAGGGTGCTGATCTTATAGGGGAGGTCACAGCAGCACAGAGGATGTCAGGAGAGGAGGGTGCTAATCCTATAGGTGAGGTCCCAGCACAGCAGAGGATGTCAGGAGAGGAGGGTGCTAATCCTATAGGAGAGGTCCCAGCAGCACAGAGGATGTCAGGAGAGGAGGGTGCTGATCTATAGGAGAGGTCCGAGCAGCACAGAGGATGTCAGGAGAGGAGGACGCTGATCTAATAGGGGAGGGTCACAGCAGCACAGAGGATGTCAGGAGAGGAGGGGGCTGATCTTATAGGGGAGGTCGCAGCGTCCCAGCAGCACAGAGGATGTCAGCCGAGGAGGGTGCTAATCCTATAGGAGATGGTCCCCCTCTTCCCCCCTTATAGATGGTCCCCCTCTTCCCTCCTTATAGATGGTCCCCCTCTTTTCCCCCCTCTTATAGATGGTCCCCCTCTTCCCCCCTTCTTATAGATGGTCCCCCTCCTGTTATAGATGGTCCCCCTCTCCCCCCCCCTCTTATAGATGGTCCCCCTCTTTCCCCCCTCTTATAGATGGTCCCCCTCTTTCCCCCCCTTATAGATGGTCCCCCTCTTTCCCCCCCCTCTTATAGATGGTCCCCCTCTCCCCCCCCTCTTATAGAGGGTCCCCCCCTTTCCCCCCTCTTATAGAGGGCCCCCTCTTTTCCCCCTCTTATAGATGGTCCCCCTCTTTCCCCCCCTCTTATAGAGGGCCCCCTCTTTCCCCCCCTCTTATAGATGGCCCCCTCTTCTCCCCCTCTTATAGATGGTCCTCCTTTTCCCCCCCTCTTATAGATGGTCCCCCCTCTTGCCCCCCCTCTTATAGATGGCCACCCTCTTCCCCCCTCCCTCTTATAGATGGTCCCCCCTCCCCCCCCTTATAGATGGCCCCCCCCTCTTTTCCCCCCTTATAAATGGTCCCCCTTTTTCCCCCCCCTCTTATAGATGGTCCCCCCTCTCCCTCCCCCCCCCCCCCCTCCGTGCAGGCAGATTTAAAAAAAAAAAAAAAAAAAAACTCACCTTACAACCCGTTCCCCCGTCGAACCTCTCCTGTCCTGCAGGCTCCGTCTGTCCCCCGGCTGTTACGCAGCTGCTGGAGGTGTCCCGTCCTATCCCCAGGCAGCGCGCGCATCACTGAGCTCCCTGTGCGCCGGAAGTCTCAGCCACAAGCGCACGGGGAGCTCCCTGATACGCGCGCTGCCGGGGGATAGGACGGGACACCTCTGGCAGCTGCGCAACAGCCGGGGGACAGTAAGAGCAGGACTCTTGTGACAGCAAGCAAAACAATGCTTGCGGTCACAAGAGCCTGCAGTGGCGAGGGGGGGCAGGGCCGCAGCGGCATAATAATGTAAACCGCCCACATTATAATCCGCCATTGCCCGGGAGCCAAGAGTAATGAGAGGCAGCTGCGATCCCACATCATCCTCAGATTACCCTGTAATATACACAACATCAGTGCCGAACTGCATACATGTATACACAGCAGTGGCACACGGGTATTTGGACATTGCAGGAACTTTTCTGCTCTCCTTATAACCACTTTAACCCTTCTAGTGTCTATCACCAATTTCAGTGCTGCAGCCTTCAGATGGTTTTAATTTTTTCTCCAGACTTTGTTTTGTATATAACCATTATGGATGTTTTGGATGTGCAGCCTAAATTTCTTTTTCATAAATAAAGATTCTTTATATGCTACCCACATATTGCTTCATAAAATAAAAGACAGCATCCGTGATACTGCATTTGATAAATGTCTATTACGTTACTGGCAAAACTACTGATACTGCATATTTCTTACATTTATATGTATTTATTCATTACACATTTTACAATCTCGACAGGCATTTCATCTTATAAAAAGCTTACTAGATCACATAGAGACAGCTCATGTGGCCACTATGGGCCCCCTTTAGAGAGGGGGCCCATCTTTAGTTGGCCTCATGCCTATTTTAATGGGTGGTGAGAACCTTTACTGGCATGTAGTCTGCAGAGGTGCTGCAATGTTATTAAAAAAAAGGAATGTGAGTCATAAACATTGGATGGCCTGTATCCTGGCACAGATGGGGAAATGTGTGGTGGTGTCAATTAGGCCTATATTTTATCTTTGTCATGAGACCTGAGTCCTCTATATACACTACTCTCTTGCTCTTCCTGTTAACATTAGGTTGCTTGTATACAGTATTTATGTTACAAACAAATTGTTAAAAATCGGTCTATGTATTTATTCTTCTAAGCCATTACACAGGATTCATTTTTGATATCCAATAATTCTATACTAGCTTATTTTAAACTTTTAATATGTTGCTGCCCTGCCGGAGAACCTATTAAACATTCCTACCTCTTCGTGCTCTCCCGGTGTTCTCCTATGGCATCTTTGAGTCCCTGGCTGAACGAACATGCCTCTACTTCTGAGATGGGCTCATCTTGGCAGTGGCCAGCCAATCACTGACTGAGATGGGGCGGAAGTGATCATTCAGCCCGGGGGGACTGCAGATACTGTAGGAAGATACCGGGGGAGCACAGAGAGGAAAGAATAGCATGTTTGTTATGTTCTCCGCCAGGCTGGCAACATATTCAAAGTTGAGCTGAATACCCCTTTACAGTCACTTCTGGTAATTGTTTCCTCTGCTTCTACCCAATATGAGCTAATCAGTTTAAGAGCAATTTATGAATCTTTGATAGGCATGTAACACACTGGAAATGAAACACATAAATGATTTTAGGTTGACAAATGTTTTAATGTGACATTTGTTAATTTGTTAGACCACCTAACTAGAGCTTGCACATGAAAATCCACATCCACTGCAGAAGATAATAACACAAATTTTTTCAGCATAAGGATACATTTACATAAAGCCTGTCACATTGATTTTCTATATGGGTTCAACATCTAATCCACATCTCATTGTTTAATTTTATTCCAAAGAAGATTTTAAATCCACCTTTTGAAAAAAAAAACAAGTAATGTCTTACTCTTTGCTGCCAAATTCTTGTGGATTCCACACTGTAGAATATCGCAATAAAAATCCAAGTTTCTGCCTTACATTCCTGCGGATGAAAATTTTTTTGCATGTCAACATCCCATTAGAATGGGGTTTTGCAGAACTGTACTTTGTTCTATGTACATGGCGGAGAACAATTTACTTCTTTGACCCCAATGTTACCTCTTTGCTGTCCATAGTTTTAGATTGTCTCAACCTGTAATCACTTTCATGCTGTCTGAACCTCAAGTTATTGTCGTTGTCCCCAGTGGCATCTTTTTTCCTTGATTGATAGATTGCCCGCTATACCCATATATATAATATAAAAATAAATAAATAAATAAATATATATATATATATATATATATCAGTGAGAATTCTATCAATTAAGGCCCAAACAATGGTGAAAAACCTTCCCGGCGACTCATAGTTCAGGTGGCATGAAAGTAAGACAGGTTCCCTTTAAAGGGACCTTGGTCGTGACATGTCTGCCCGCTCAGCCAGTCAGCGACCGCAGTGGGTCCTGCCCTGGCCATAGACTGACTAGGCGGGCCTGACACGTCACAAGCCAGGTCCCCACTCCAGACCAGGAAGCCGCTGGGGGACCAGGAACCGGAGCGTTGCACAGCAGAACCCAACGCTGGAGCCCAGAAGGTATGTGCACCTCCTCCCCAAAGTCAGAGCCCGGATTTCTCCTTTAATGAACGCTGTGAAAAGGCATATTAGTGGTCATTAAGAGGTTAAAGAAAGGAAAATATTTACAAAAGATACCTTGAATATCCTTATTTTGACCCCTATAACTTTTTACTTGTCTGTTTACTAGGAGATGTTTGGGGAATCATTTTTTGAGCCATGAGCTGTGTTCACACTTAAAAAAAAAATAAACAGATTTTTTATTTTTTTTTAAATGACGTTCATTATCGCAGCAATGTTGTTGTCCTTTATGTATAAATAATTGAAATTGCTTGCGGGGACGTCAAAATAATGATCATGACAATTATTCGCGGTTGTCTTTTGCAATAAAACTGTGTTATTTTTTCTTTTTTCACTGTCTTTTCACCGTCTTTACTATTAAATTCAGTGAACTTTTCAATTAAAGAAACACCCAACGGCCAATCAGTCCATCTGAACCAGAATAATGTTCAGCGGGCGTCAAAAACGTGAAATTATTGACGTAATTTTGAACTGAAAATGATGGACGTCATTTAAAAAAATATAAAGCAGAAAAAAAGTAATGTAAACATAGCCATGATCTGTAGCTTTTATCAGTACCAGATGTGTGAGGTAGATGTGACTTTTTGATTACTTTTTATTCCATTTTTTTTCTGGGAGGTGATATGAACAAGAAATGCAGTACTTTTGTCCTTGCACCATGCAGAATCAATAATATTATATTTTAAGTTCAGTTCAGACAACTCTGCATGTGGCAGTAGCAAATATGTGGTTTTTTTTTACTTGAACAATGGTAAAATGGAGGTGATTTAAATTTTTATTATGGGAACAATTTTATTTTTGTAAAAACTTTTTTAAGTCCCTCTAGGGATTTTTTTTTTCAAAAGTTTTTTTTAACAGAGGGGAGGGAAGGGATAGGGTTGGCATGCAGGGGGTAGATAATGAAAGCATGGTTCTGAGTGGGTGTCTATGAGTCCATAGTAATTTAAAGAGGATGTACCACCTGGTACATCCTCTTTAACCTAAACCCACTGATCGAAGGGGAAGGGGGGGCCGCGGTCCATTTTTCGGACCAAGGCCCGGTTCCCGTGCACAGCGCCGTTCTATGCACCGGAACCGGCCGGTGTTCAAGCACTGGAGGCGGGCCGGGCCGCCCCCAGTGGGTGGGAATTCCCTCCCCTGTATGACACACATCGTGTGCGCCGGGATCCCATACGCCGCCGCAAACAACTGACATGTCAGTTTTCTGCGGCCGGAATTCAGTGAATTCTGGCCGCAGAAAGACCTGTCAGTTCACACAGTGAAGCGAGCAGCTCCGGACGCTTGCTTCACTGTGGGCTATGGGAAGCTCTGATGCGGGCGTGCGCTGATGCGCCCGCATCAGAGCTCTGCGGCCAGAAGGATCATCCGGCCGGTACTTAAGTACCAGCCGGGGTCACGGAACGGCCGGTCTCTTACTTAGTGTGAACATAGCCTAAAACTGCATACACATATACCATTAATATATAGCGAACGCGAAACGTGCGTTGGGGAGGAGGAGGACCACGCAGCCACCGGACTTGAGGTATATCCCGCACTACAGCATGTTACTCATTTGGAAGCTGGTTAGGCATTGTTGCTATAACTGTGTGTATGTGTAATTACTGCAGTCGCCCATACATTAGAGATTTCATATACGGTATCTCTACAGCATTGTGCACTTTAGTATATACTTTTATTGCTGCTATACATGTTTATCGGACACTAGATCCTATAGCACTGTGCACTTTACAAACTCTTCCCTTGTTTGGGCGCCTGACCAATTTCAGCACGCTTCCCTTCACTGCTCAATTTTGTCCTGGTGATCTCTGTGGCCCACCTATGTCATCTGTTCAAATCTGTCTATATTATGATTTTGGAATTTTAAATATGTATTTTTATGAACTTCACATGAATTATCAATAAAGTATACATTGTTTACCATATCTTGTTGTGAGCTATCAGTCTTGTAGGAATTTTTTGTTGTTGAGATAGCCCTATTTATATATTTTGGTCTATGTAGGAAAGGTAAATCAAATTAAATCCTATACTATAATCAAAGTAAATCCTATACTAAAAGCGTTTACTCACTTCTGGGTAGGCCCTAACTGCATTATAAGATTTAATAGTTCTTTTGTCCCTATTTGTATGGTCTGAAATCTTTTTCTTTCTTTTCAGAGGGAAGTTTTATTGACGAAAGTTTAGAAAATGAAGGAAGTATTTGCGGGAGTGACTCAACATTCTATAGGCAAACACAAGGTAACATTTACTCAAACAACGGCCAATGTGCATGATGTTCACCTGGCAGATACTATAGTATCGACCGGATGATCATCACTTTATTTGAATTGGAATGCAGGCACATTCAGGTGTGCTTATGCATCTCTGTTTGGAAGACATATAATTAAAAGGGTATTCCCATCTAGTAAAGACAGCCTCCTGGCCCCCTCTAGACTTTATGCTGTTTATGTAAAAAGAATCTCCAGTCTTCCAGTATGAACAAGCCAAAAAGACAGGAATGGCTGCACATCTGGCCTGCAGCCTGCTGGGTTATGGGGGGGCCCTTAGGGATTGGTCCTGTGACATTGGGGTTGCAGGGCCAGCCTGTGGCCTCCCTTCCCTGTTTGTGCACGCTTTGCGGGGTGGGTGGTCACTGACCGACACGGTGGAGAGTTGATGTAGGGACCCATGTGAACCAGGGGACCTGCACGTGGTACATGGGGCAGTATGGTTTGATCAAATTATATACCAACATCCTGGCGTTGATTTTTAAATGTAGCCAAGTGGCATTAGTGTCAGCCATAGGTGTGAAGTGCAACGCTCCTTTTTTCTCCCGGTCCATATTCCAGTACTTATAGGCTGCTGTATCCAGGAAGTGGTGTTTTCTTTACAGTCTGACACAGTGCTCTCAGCTGCCACCTCTGTCCATGGTACTTTCCAAAGCAGTAGCAAATTCCCATAGAAAACCTCTCCTGCTGTAGACAGTTCCTGTCATGTCATGGAATGAGAGCACTGCCCCAGACTGGAAAGAACACACCACTTCCTGCAAAACATACAGCAGCTGATTATTACTGGAAGACTTAACCTCTTAAGGATGGAGCCAATTTTCGTTTTTGCACTTTCGTTTTTTCCTTCTTGTATTTAAAAGGCCATAGCACTTTCATTATTTCACCTAGAAACCCACATAAGCCCTTATTTTTTGCGTCACTAATTGTACTTTGCAATGGCAGACTTAATTTTTGCATAAATGTTATATAAGTCGGTACGATTAAAATGATATGCAACTTGCATAACTTTTATATTATTTGATGGCTTTTAAAAAAATAAAACCTTCTACAGAAAAAAAAGTTCCTTAAAATTGCTCTATTCGCAAGCTTTTATCCTTTGGTATATGGGGCTGATTGAGGTGTCATTTTTTGCGCCATGATGTGTTGTTTCTATCGGTACCTTGATTGCATATATGCGACTTTATGATCGCTTTTCATTACAATGTTTCTGGATTTGATGCAACCAAAAATGCACAATTTTTGCACTTTGGCGGGTCTTTGCGCTTACGCCGTATACCGTACGAAATCAGGAATGTGATAAATTAATAGTTTGTGTGATTACGCACGCCGCGATACCAAACATGTTGTTTATTTATTTATTTTTATTTATAAAATGGGAAAAGCAGGGTGATTCTTACTTTTATTAGGGGAGGGGGTTTTTTTTATTAATGAAGAAATTTTTTTTACATTTACACACTATTTAGAAGTCCCCCTGGGGACTTCTAATACAACTACACTGATCTCCCATAGAGATCAGTGTAGCTGTATAACACAGCACCGATCCATGAGATCGGTGCTCTATTGCTATGGTCTTCTGCAGGGACCAAGGGATCCCTCTCCGCGATCGCATCGCGGGGGGGATCTCGCCACTGGACACCAGGGATGGGCTGCAAATAACACTGTTAGATGCAGATGTCATGTTTGACAGCTGCATCTAACGGTGTTAATTAGCAGGAGCGACAATCGGCCCGCTCCCACTAATAGCCGCGGTCCCGTGCTGCAGATAGTAGTCGGGATTGCGGCAGTTCAGAGCCGCCCCCCTCTAAACACCTCTTTTTCGGTTAATAAACCCAATTACAAAGTTTCTTAAAATTGCCTGTACTATTGATTTCAACAAAAAAATTTAAACGACAGTGACATTTAAGATTTTAAAATAGAAGTAAATTGCAAATCTGTATAACTTTCTGACACCAGTTTATTTGAAAGAATTTTTTTTTTTGCCAGAGTACCTCTTCTCTTTAATAAATAATAAATTATTGTATAATATTTCTTTCAAACAGAGGTTGTATATAAAGATGGATCAGCAGTCCAGAAATATGTGCATCTTCTAAAGCTACTAACCTCTATAGTTTTTATGAATCTGACTTATTATTTTCAGGACACAGTATGATGGATACCCTTTCAGTGGCCTTACGTGTGGCAGAAGAAGCTGTAGAAGAAGCAATTGCCAAGGCTGAATCATATAGTGATAGCTTGGTAAGCTCTTTGTCTTTTTTAATGGCCGATTTCAATGAAGTAATATATACTGCAATGTTTGGAAATGTTTTTTTAAAGGGCTGAATAAAGATTGGATAACCAGATGTCAGATCAAATACCATCCACAACTCGTATCTGAAAAATTTGTTGTAAAAATATCTTAGGTTTGGTTGGGTAGCGTTTTCATTGTGTGCCAGGTCTTTCAAAAGATATATAAGTATAAAGGTATAACATCAGCAGTCTTAACAACCGCTGCGTGTATGTAATTCTGCCGGCCCCTTAACCCCTTCTGCTGCCGCCCGGCTCCCCCACTGTGTCTGTATACATTACCTGTCTCTCGCTGCACGGGGTCCCGGCGTACTGCTCTCCCGCCCAGCCAATCAGTGGCTGCGGCTGGGCAACACACTGATTGGCCGGGCGGGAGAGCAGTACGCCGGGACCCCGTGCAGCGAGACACAGGTAATGTATACAGAGCGGGAGTGCAGCGGGAGCCGGGCGGCAGCAGAAGGGGTTAGGGATCCCACAGAATTACATACACGCAGTGGTCGTTCAGACTGCTCCGTGTATGTAGTGACAGTGAACTGCCAGGATCTGACAGACTCGCAGCAAGATTTACGCTGCGAGTCGGTAGGTGTGAAGGCACCCTAAGTATTATTTGGAATCAGCAGTCTAAACATATAAGGTTGTTTTAAATCTGTTAAAGGAGAAGTCCGGCGAAAATTTTTATTAAAGTTTTGTATTGCCCCCCAAAAGTTATACAAATCACCAATATGCACTTATTATGGGAAATGCTTATAAAATGCTTTTTTCCCTGCACTTACTTCTGCATCAAGGCTTCACTTCCTGGATAACATGGTGATGTCACGACCCGACTCCCAGAGCTGTGCGAGCTGTGGCTGCTGGAGAGGATGATGGCAGGGGGATGCTCAGTGTCCCTCTAGTGCCCTGTGTCCCTCAGTGTCCCCCTGCCATCATACTCTCCAGCAGCCACAGCCAGCACAGTTCTGGGAGTCGGGTCGTGACATCACCATTTTATCCAGGAAGTAAAGCCTTGATGCAGTAGTAAGTGCAGGGAAAAAAGCACTACATAAGCATTTCCCATAATAAGTATAGATTAGTGATTTGTAAAACTTTTGGGGGGCAATAGAATATTTTAATAAAAATCTGACATGGAGAGAGAGGAGCAGCTGCATATCCCACACTAGTGCCGCTAGGCCAATTTAAAAAACCATCAGGGTGTCGGTATATAATTTGATCAAACTATAATAGCCTCGTGTACCATATGCAGGTGCCCTGGTTCACACGGGTCCCTACGCTAACTCACCACCGTGTCAGTCAGCGACCGCCACCCCCGCAAAGTGTGCACGTGCAGGGAAGGGAGACCATGGAATGGCCCTGCAACCCCAATGTCACAGGACCAAACCCAAACCCGGCCGGCACCACCGGCGGGGAAGGCTGCCCCCAAACAACACAAGTATGAATGTGGAATTGCATTCACCAATGCTGCTGCAAACAGAATGGGAAAGACATGAGGTACTGACATGTGAGCACAGGTATATCCTGCCAATTTGGGTCATGTGGGGGGAGTGCCAGCTGCTCAGAAAAGGGAGAACTGTAAAACACGATATGGAGAGAGAGGAGCGGCTGCACATCCCACATATGGCTGACACTAGTGCCGCTAGGCCTATTTTAAAAACCGTCAGGGTGTTGGTATATAATTTGATCAAACCATAATAGCCCCGTGTACCACGTGCAGGTCCCCTTGTTCACACGGGTCCCTACGCTAACTCACCACCGTGTCAGTCAGCGACCTGCACCCCACAAAGCGTGCACGTGCAGGGAAGGGAGGCCATGGAAAGTGTGGCGTTAGCGTAGGGACCTGTGTGAACCAGGAGACCTGCACGTGGTACACGGGGCGGTATAGTTTGATCAAATTATATGCCAACATCCTGACGTTGGTTTTTAAAATAAGCTTAGCAGCACTAGTATCAGCCATAGGTGTGATGTGCAGCCGCTCCTCTCTCTCCATGTCGTGTTTTACTTTAATAAAAATATTTGCTGGACTTATCCTTTAAATATAACACTAGGCAACAACTGTCATAGAAAACGGTATGAGAATTGATGAGATGTTCAGTGTAGTTAATAATCACCAAAACTTTTTTCATTCTGTCTCCAGACGTTAACATATGTGCTTTTTTAGTATATTCTACTCCAGAACTTATTTTCTGCTGCTCAAAATATTGTAAAACTGAATAAAGGTAAATGCCATTCATTGGCTGTGTTTGTAAACCGTACTCCAAGCATTAGTGCACCGAATGCAGGATTTAGAAAAAAATGTAATTGGCATAATTCTTGACAGCTACATGTTATCTGTGCTCACTCTTGTGTGAAGTATGCACACCTTTAAGATTTGTTCTTTATTTCCTCATTTACATGACATGGATACACAGTAGCTATACAGCAGTGTTTCTCAACTCCAATTCTCAACTATCCCCAAAAGGTCATGATTTGAGGAAATGCCATACAATGTACGTCAGTGGTGATACCTAATGCAATCACTATAGGTATATCACTTGCAAAATACTAAGAAAATCCTGAAAACATGACCTGTTGGGGCTACTTGAGGACTGGAGCTGAGAAACACTACACTACAGTACCATGTAATGCATCAACTGAACGTCACAACAAAGATTACCTATAAAGTAACACTGGCTTCCCTAAATTTCTCACAAGGGTTTGGATTTTCTGATGGTTTATAGAGTCTGAATACTTAGTAAAAGGGACATAGTATTTTAATTGTCTAAATAGAAATAATGGAGGTGGGTTTCACTTGTGACAAAGATGTGTTAGGGTACAATTTTCTCTGAACTCAACCAGTAACTTGGGTCAGGACTGAGGTCTGTAATAAGTGTTCTGTTGTTGCTTCTTGTTAACAAATGCTAAAGTATTTTTTCAGAAGGGCCCGATCCCATCTTATCTATATACTTGCATAATCTTTCACTGTATGATAAGACAGAGACAGCTGAAAAGTGATCTGTACAGAACAGGAAGTGCCGGCTTTTAAAAACTGCAAATTTTCATGATTTTACAATATGGATAGTGAAATAGGAAAAATAATAATAATAATAATAATAATAATAGTAATAGTAATAATAAAAGTTCTAAAAAAAAGTTACCTAATCAATATGTCTTTTTTGATTATACATTCCCTTTTAAGGAAGAAAGGATATCCAAAATAGCTCTCACACCAACCAATCTCTCCAAAAGAAAAGATTTCCCATTTGCAGACAGCTGTTTCAGGGTTTTTGCCCCTCATCAGTGCAGAGCAGGGTGTTGCCTCCGAAACAGCTGTCTGCAGATGGGAAATCTTTCCTTTTGGAGAGATTGTTTGGCTTGGCATAAAATCCCCAGTCAATGTTCTAAGGCTCCTTGACTGAGCGAGACATAAAGGGACATCTCTTTGCTCAAGAGGTGTAAGAGCTATTTTGCATATCCTTTCTTCCCAGAATTCTCAGTAAAGCAGCAATGGTCTGTACGCCTCCACACATCTTTATGACGGGCTCTCCTTAAAGGGAACCTGTCACCCCCCGTGCCGGGGTGACAGGCTCCCGACCCTCCGTTAGAGCCCCCTATACTTACCTAATCCCGCCGGGTCCCGCTTCTGGATTCGGTCGGGTCCCGGAGATCTCAGCCGCTGCAGCCCGGTGCGCGCGCTGACAGATGAGTCCAACGCTCATAGAGAATGACGGAGCGCTGGACTCTCCTGTCATTCTCTATGGGTGTTGGACTCATCTCTCAGCGCGCGCGCCGGGCTGCAGCGGCTGAGATCTCCGGGACCCGACCGAATCCAGAAGCGGGACCCGGCGGGATGAGGTAAGTATAGGGGTCTCTAACGGGGGGTCGGGAGCCTGTCACCCCGGTACGGGGGGTGACAGGTTCCCTTTAAGGAGAGTCACTACCCCTTTGACCCAAATTCCCTTTTAGTCTGTGTTTATGTTACTATAATGCTCAAAGGTTAATTTACTTTACAACATCAATATGCAGGCTGATGGTGGCCTGGAGCCCAGCCATGTGCCTGTGAATGTACAGCCACACGAATGCTTAGTAATCATTATGCAAGCAAAATCCTGTGGCTACCATACTATATTTCTAGCACTGCTGTTGTCACAATGACATTACGAGTGTGTATTATATAATAACATGTACAATGTAATTCAGTGGAATAGTATGCTGATTTTCTTTTCTAAAAATAAAACAGTCACAGAGACATATGTTTTTATATTCAGAGAAGAGTTAGATAATGTGTTTTACCTAATGTCATCATTTACCATTGTGTCTGTTGCTATTTATTATGTTGATGGCGATCTCCTGTCGTTTTCCTTTTACCCGATTAGTATTACCTTAATATTCTCAGTTGTCATGGTAACATCTGCCCTCAATGAATTTGAATGCCAGTGATCTCTTCAACCTTCAGGCAGACAATTATTTTCAACAACCAATACCTTAGGTATTGAACCACGGACTGTAGAAAACAAAATAACACTTCACATGTTTGTTTGTTTTTTTTTTCATGAAGTGTGAGAATCCAGTTTTTACTGTATTGCATTTAAAGAGAAAAATCCAAGTACAGCATGTACTGAGATATGCAAAGGCACCTTGTTTTATTTAAAGTGTTGTGCTTTTATGTTCTGGCAAGATAACATGGTCCCTATTTTATTCATACTGTAATAAATGGAAAATGTTTATTGTAGGTTATGTGATTACTAGACATACGTATACAGAGCCACATCAGACAAAAAAATGTCACCCTGAGTCTATGTTCACACATTTTTCCCTCTGTTTAAAATTACGTCCGTCATTTAGAGGTTAAAGTGACGTCCGTCATTTCGCTATTTGGTCGCCCATCAGTGCAATGACAGCTGTTGGTACATTATTCTTGATTAGGTGGACTAATTGGCCTTCCGGTGTATCTTTAATAGAAAAGTCCTTTGAATTTAATAGTAAAAAAACGGTGAAAGGGCGGTTAAAAAACGGTGTCAACAACTAAAAAATAACGTCTGCTGTTCTCAATAGACATCTCGACATGATCATTATTTTGACATCTGTGCAGACAATGTCTGTCATTTTATACACTGTGTGCATTGGACATCTGTCATTGCCTTGCCTTCAATACATTGCATTGAAATCACTGTTCGCATAGATACAATAAAAAAGGTAGCACTCACTATCCAATATTTTGTAGATTTATTTTATCACAAAAAGTAGGTACAAACAAGGTACAGACATATTTAAAGGGGTACTCCACATAAGGCAAACTTGTTTTCTATTAAAAGTACATTAAAGTTATATAGGTTTGTCTAGATCAGGGGTCCCCAAACTACGGCCCGCGGGCCGCCTGCGCCCCCCCCCCCCCCCCGGGGCCTTTTATCCGGCCCCCGCCGCACTTCTGGAAGGGACAACACTTTCATTGGTGGTCAGTGAGAAGACTGCTCTCACTGACCACCAAGAAAAGAGTTCCCACCAGACCGCAGATCCCGGAGCAGGACCGCAGATCTCAGAGCAGTGTGAGATGTCAGCCCTGCCACCAGCCTCCTCTGCGCCGCACGGACCACCAACCCCCCCGCCTGGGATGTAACCTGGAAATGATCTCTGAGGGATCCTCCGGCGGGGGCAGTGATGACGTCGCTGCTCCTGCTGGGGGATCCCTCCGGCGACTGACCGGCTGAAGAGGCTAGAAGAGATGAACACAGTATTAGGTGAGTATAATTTTTTTTTTTTTGTAGCAATGCAGGGGGGCATAATAACTATATGGGGGACATTGCAGGGGGACAATATAACTATATGGGGGACATTATTACTATATGGGGGACATTGCAGGGGGGCATTATAACAATATGGGGGACATTGCAGGGGGGCATTATAACAATATGGGGGACATTGCAGGGGGGCAATATAACTATATGGGGGACATTGCAGGGGACAATATAACTATATGGGAGACATTGCAGGGGGACAATATAACTATATGGGGGACATTGCAGGAGGACAATATAACTATATGGGGGACAATGCAGGGATACATAATTAGTATATGGGGTGAGGGGGCTGGTTGAGGGTGTGAAGGGGGAGTTAGAGGAGGCTGGTTGAGGGGGGAGTGAGGGGTTGAGTGGGGGCTGGGTGAGGGGTGGAAAGAGAGGGATGCTTTTACTTTTGGGGGGGGGGCGTTGTGGCATTTTGCACTGGGATTTGATTATATATATATATATATATATTTTTTTTTTTTTTTTTATAGTCCGGCCCTCCGACGGTCTTACGGACAGTGGACTGGCCCCCTGTGTGAAAAGTTTGGGGACCCCTGGTCTAGATAATGTACTACCATATCTGTTTGGTTCTGCCACACTGGTAGCTGATTGACATCCAGGAAGTGAAGAAAAATTACCTCTGTGCCAGTTCACATTGTCTCCTGCTCCCACTGCTCTCCTACCATAGGAGATAAAGATTCTGTGCCTCTGTCTCACATTGTGTGTGTTTGCTAGGCACAGGCTGATGATGCAGACAGGGGGCAGGGTGTGATGTCAAAGGAGGCTTGGCTGGATCCCCCAATCTCCTGAGTGATCCACCATCTCTAACCAGCCAGAAGCAGCTGCTGCAACCTCACTGATTGTGCAAAACTCTGCAGTGAAATTAAAGCGACTCTGTACCCACAATCTGTCCCCCCCAAACCACTTGTACCTTCAGATAGCTGCTTTTAAGATCGTTCCGGGGGTCTATTCAGCAGCTGATGCAGTTATTGTCCTAAAAAACTACTTTTAAACTTACAGCCCTGTGCCCGATGGCCGTGGCTTGGAGTATCTGTGCCATAACTTTGCACCACCCCTCCGTCCCTCCCCCCTGTCCTCTTCACCATTTTTCCTAATTCTCTGCAGTGAAAACTAAACAGGTGCCTTAACGATCGAGCCCATGTGCAGTGCTGAAACAGGTGATGAATAGTAAAAAATCTGCCTGGAGCATTCCTAATAATGTGGAGGGTGGGGAGGAGGGACAGAGTGGTTGTGTCAGCCTAATACATACACAATCTAGGCCACGGCCGTTGGGCACAGGGCTGCAAGTTTAAAAGTTGTTTTTTAGGACAATAACTGCATCACCTGCTTAATGGACCCCAGGACAGATCTTGGATTAAAAGCAGCTATCTGAAGGTACAAGCGGTTTGGGGGGTCAGATTGTGGGTACAGAGTCACTTTAAGGCTATGTTCACACATGTTGGAATTGCATTGCGGTACTGCAGCTTCTTCACAAAAATTATGCCGTACAGAATTAAATGATGCTAAACGTCACAGAGGATCAGAACCGGCACTGCCTGGAGAAAAAGGCATAAGGCATAAACAGCATTTCCCATGTAAGATAATATCAGATAAAGTCCTTATTGTGGGGCTAAACCTCAAAGATAAAAGATGCTTGATCATAATATGTGCATGGAGATGAAAAGGAAAGAAAAATTAAAATGAAATTCAAAGAGTTCTTTACTTTATTCCAATATCAGCATTACCGGTAGAGAATACAGTGTGCTGTGTGGGTGGGGCTACAATGAAATGATAAAGTGTTGCAAATAATTCAGTAACACAATGAAACTGCAATGTGTGAACACAGCCTAGATGTTCTGCTACAGCTTTGGGCGGGGAATAGGCAGAGTGGAGGACTGTGATGAACAGCTGAGGGAAAGCAATACATTCTGGAACCTGTAGTACTGTGTTCAACTGCTCAACCAGGAAGTACAACGACACAATACAGAACAAAACCCCCCAAAACAAATGGATTTTTGGTAGTTTCAAAACTGGGATAGATAGGTAAGTAATGCTATATGCTTCTGCAGAGGTTTTTTTTTTTTTTAGCTCTACCTGGAGTTCCCCTTTAAGGCAGACGCCAAGCAGGTAAGTGGTAACAGTCGGTGTGCGCTTCTACGGATCTCTCGATCCAGTCTGAGAAGCATACACCTCGAAACAGACTGTTACCACTTACCTGCTTGGCGTCGGCCTTAAATATGTCCGCACTTTGTCCTGCTTTTTGTGATGAAATAAAGCTACAAAATATTCATCGGATGGTGAGTGTTACAATTTTCATTGTATCTTCGTGGGCAGTGTATTCTTTACAGACTTTTTCTGTTGTGGCAAGCGCCCCATCTATTCCTCCTGCACGGAGACAAATACATTGACATGGTTAAAGGGGTTATCCAGTGCTACAAAAACATGGCCACTTTTCCCCCTACTGTCTCCAGTTCAGGTGCAGTTTGCAATTAAGCTCCATTTACTTCAATGGAACTGAATTTCAAAACCCCACCCAAACTGGAGACAACATTAGGGG